>NC_068981.1:74406092-74409433 GCF_001194135.2 Octopus bimaculoides | reverse complement strand
TGTGTGAGTGTATGTGTGTGTGTGTGTGTGTGTGTGTGTGTGTGCTTTTCAACAGAATATTTGCTATTATATACAAACATGAATGGAAGGCATTTCAACAGAAGCAGGAATGTAAATGTCTGTATACTGTACCATTTAAGATAATATTTTGTTTATAGCTATTGCCTTTTGTTTTTTGTTCTTTTTTTACAAAGTTAGTAGCAGTTATGTATTATTGTTCAGCTATGTTGGTTAACAGTTATCTGGATGAATAATGTTTAGATAATTGTATAATTGTTTGTTTCATACGAACACACTTCGATATGCAACACACACATACACACACATACGTAAGAACATGTGTGTGTGTGTTTCTGTGTGTCTGTGTATGTATGTATGTATGTATGTATGTATGTATGTATGTATGCATGTGTAGCCCAGTCTGACTTGTCTGCTAAAAGCGGTTGCACGACACGGAAACTCCTAAACGGCAGCCCTAGTGACTGGTTTACATACATACATACAGACAGACAGACAGACAGACAGACAGACCATGAGTAGCCCTTGTACCCTGTCTGTGAATTCTCATTTGTACCTATCCTCATTGGTACATTAGATGATGTAAGATCAAATTAGCACAAAACCTAGAAATACTCGGTTTCACGGACAAAACAAAAGGAACTGAAGCGGATTCTCCAAATACAATATATGGTGAAGATTTGAAAAACATTCCAAAGATTCTCTCTCTGAGATTCTCTAGGAGAATAAATTCACACACTTGGGTGTATGCATCGACATTTCAAACAACACACCGACTGAACCACTTATTTACAAAACCGGGAACTCTCTTAATTCAAAAACTCTTGTGGGTTTATTAACAGCTGGCTTGAACGGACTAAAAGCATAGCTTTTATTTTGTTGTGAATCTACAAGTATTTTGGACAGGCTGAGAATGTCAGCTATGTTGGATCCATCAATAAGGTGGGGACAAGAGCAAAATCTCAAACGAGAAAACAAAAATTATCTGAACTCTCAGTATACAACAACCATATCGCCAACAACACCTTTGCAGTGCCTATCCTAACGCCCACATCGGGCTTTTTTAAGCTAATCGCTGCATGAGCTCAACGGGGTAGACATACGAACAATGTGAATGGAAACTCTGATATCAGAGATGCTGACAGGCTATACTTCCCATGTAAGGATGATGACCGTGATCTTAAATCTGTCTTTATATTATATGGAACACATATTGTAGTACTGAAATAAAATCTGCAACAAAAAAAAACGGGCCAGTAGCTATCGTACTCAAGTTTGCGAGCACAAAAACATCATTAGGACAGTTAATGAACTTGAGGGGAGACATGCAGTAAAAGTTGATGCAGACATCTCAAGGAACGTTACAAAGTTTTGTCTAACACGGCAACGAAATAAAAAAAAAATGTATTTGGGGCGAAAGATCGAAATCATAGAAGGAATAAATCATATCAAAAGTTTAGCGTGGAGTACCAACAAATTTATATCATCCCACTTTGAAGGCTACCTCAATGCAATTCAAGAACAAGAGATCCCCACCTAGAATCTACAGTATAAGAGGAAGAAAACATTGATGGACAGCAAAGGTAGGCTGTGCAAAATTAAAGCTGAAAACAGCAACTATATTTCTTGCCAACTGCGCGAGGATGACTGCTAGACACTATCCTTCCAAGAGGCGTCGCTTGGTGCCAGAACAATTTGGAACAGAAAAGAAAAAAAAACAGAAAATACCAGCTGATAAAGATGAGTATATTGAGAGCGATGGGTCAGTGCTTAAAACATCTACTAAATTAAAATACAACTGGCCACATATTGCTCTGTAGGTCTAAAAGAAAATAATGCTCTGTTGTAGAATTCAGCAATCTTCTGGGCAGCAATGTGATCAGAAAACTAAGGAGAAAGACGATGTCTATGAACCAATGATAAGGAATTTACGAATCCAGGACCCAAGATACACTTTCATTTTCATGCCTATTATTATTAGAGCAACAAGATATGTACCAACCCGGCTGGAGCAAAGTATGTACATACCTACATCTACATGTATATATAGATGCATATCTAGGTACAGGACGTTGTAAAAAAAAACGTGGACAAAATGATAAACAGAGCACAGAAAACACACAGGCCACATAGAGAACATTTCCTTCATCAGCTGCCACCATTCTAAAACTAAGCGTTTCGAAGAGTTAGAGCAGGACGCATTGTTAGAACGGCTCTTCCCACGGAGACAAATTAAATCTGTAACGTGGAGGAATGTAGTGGCGGACAGAAAACAAGACAGGAAAACGAAACACTGAAAATAAACAAGAAAGTCTATACGGCCAGACGTGAAAAAAATATGTGTATACTGAACGCTGTGATGCGACGAACTGAATGTGTGTACATATATATATACACACACATACATAAATATACGTACATGTATACAGCAATGTGTGTGCGCGTGCGTGCGTGTGTGTGTACTGCCTCGGTTTGACCCATACTTTCTGAGTAAAATTTCTGCTGTCTTACAAAAGAACACAATAAGTGTGCTCAGATACCATATTTAAAACTAAAATGGTACAGTTTAAGCAGAATACCTTTGATCACAGGTTTTCTGTTTGAAAGCTAGTCAGGAGCCGGACATCATCATCATCATCATCATCAACAACAACAACAACAACAGCAACAGTAAACTACATCAGAAGATAATGTAAAGAGGTTTTTCCAACCTTGTCGCTGCGTATTTTAAGGAGGTGAGAAGAGAACACTGTGCTTAATCAAATACTGAAAGCATTCATTTTGCCTCTCCATAGCGAACAATATTTTGCAGTCATGTGTTTCTTTGTAAAGTAAAAAAGCACCTCATAGATATATTTGGTACTTATGGTAACAAACTGTGACGGTGAATGTTTCTTTTCAAAACTCCAAAAGATAAAATAAATTAAGTAGATTACGTAGTTTTGCTTTAACGAACCTAGAATATTAATTTCAGTGCATCACGAACATATTTCCTTGAGTTGAATCCCGATTATGCAGTCTCAACGAGACGTTATAATAGAAAAGTTAATGAATATTTATGACATAAAGTTTCGCGAATGAAGTTTAATTACTAACTGTAAAGACATTTTACGAAGCTGTTGCTGACAAAGTAATTTGATTGGCTAAATTTTGTGTTGGTCATGGAGTGTGCTTAGATGCAAATTTAAAGGATCTATTTTAAAACAAACGTCACACGGTGCACACTAGTTAAATTCGACCCTGCACAAATACATATATTGATGTATACATGTATGCATGCATGCATGCATCCATATATCCATATATATATATATATATATATA
>NC_068981.1:74400182-74406039 GCF_001194135.2 Octopus bimaculoides | reverse complement strand
TAAAAATATGACAATTATTCGGTAGCCATGATAAAACTCCGAGTTTCGGATGCCGGAGCGGAAACCGACGCCACCATCTCTTCAGTTATCTGGCCATTGAAAATTCCTATGAAAATGACCGTTAAACAAAGGGAAATGACTGTGTGGTTGACCGTTATTAAGACAAAAGAGCTATTGGAATGACCGCTAAGTAAGGGGAGGGAGTAAAAAAGTTGATAGTATTCGCGTAAGTGCACCAATCCGTACATGCGCCTATATGTATATACTCATCCACCCTCGCTTGAAACACACATGCTCACCCACAAATTCGCCCGAAACTGATGAAGGGTCCTTTCTATTTGTTTACTTGTCTTGTTCTCTATTTTCCTTGTTGTTTACGAACTTAAACTCGTTTGTTTACGTATTTCATGTTGGTTGAATCGTTGGTGACGTCCTGTACCCATTTATGCTAGCCGACCGGTTCACTGAACATCTAAGAGATGTTCGGCTACGCGCGAAAGACCCATCACTCGTCATTTCCGCTTGGCCAACAACTTCCCCTCTAATATCTCCGTCTTTGGCCTCACCCTGCACTACGGATCCACACACGCCCGACTCCGCCTAGAACAGCGTTACATTTTCAATCTACAAACACATATTCCTTTCGGATTCAACACGACACCCGCCTCTTAACGACTATCTCTACAAAAAGCTATTTTTTATTTTATTTTATTCTATTTTATTTTAGTTCGTCTTATTTTATCCTCTCTTATACCCACTTACTTTTTTACACTGTTACCCCTTCTCGATTTTTTATCATTTTGTTTCCGTCGTATTGTTTAACTTTTAAATTATAATTGTATTAATTTTTTATAATTGTATTTTTTATAATTGTATTAATTTCTGTTTTATCCCTTTAACTTTTATTATTTTTTATTTTATTATTATTTTCTAATTTTTTATTTTGCTAATTTTTGTATCCTGTACCCTATCCCACTTTTTCCCTCCGTTATTTATCAATCTTATTTTATTATATTTTATTTTATTTCCATACACAGGCACACATACATACACACATGTACATATACACACACGAAAAATACACGCAGGCACACACATGAATGCACACATAACTCACACACACACACACACACACACACACACACACACAAGCAACCAAAGAAATATGCGCAGTTTACGGTGATGTTTCTTTATCCAAAAGAACTGTACGGAAGTGGTTCTCAAGGTTCCGAGCTGGAGATTGTAGCCTTATTGATAAAGAGCGATCAGGCAGACTATCCAATGGCCCAGTGGTTAGGGCAGCGGACTCGTGGTCATAGGATCGCGGTTTCGATTCCCAGGCCGGGCATTGTGAGTGTTTATTGAGCGAAAACACATAAAGCACCACGAGGCTCCTGCAGGAGGTGGGGGGTGGCGAACTCTGCTGTATTCTTTCGCCACAACTTTCTTCCTGTTTCTCTTGTACTTGTATTTCAAAGGGTCAGCCTTGTCACACTGTGTCACGCTGAATATCCCCAAGAACTACGTTAAGGGTACACGTGTTTGTGGAGTGCTCAGGCTGTTCCATTGATCGGATCAACTGGAACCCTCGTCGTCGTAAGCGACGGAGTGTCACAATGTATGTATGTATGTATGTATGAGTGCGTGCCTGTGTGTATGTTTGTAAGTATGTGGATGTATGTGCATATGCAAAACGTTAAACTCGAATAAACTGCGTATGCAAAAATTTCAGGTATACATTAATCCATACACATACACACTCACACACAAACAAAACGTATAGAGAAGCAAATTGAAAATGTGAATGAAAATGAAAAAGAAGCATGTCGGATATGTTTGTGTGACCTTTTCTTCTCTTTTGGAACAGCATACCATCAACGTAACGAAGTATCTTCTAATCCTAGACATTACCAAAATCGAGAAATAAGATTCTCTTTCCATATAAGGAACTGATACTTATCTATTCCCAGCCACTTGTATTTCAATTCTTAATAATCTCCAACTCATCTTGAAAAATCATCAGCTCGCTTTATTTAAAAACATTCCCTCGTCAGATAAACCTTCAGGCTTTGCAATCACTACTACTTCCTTTTTAGCTCTTTTTTCTTTAATATATTTATTACAAGTGACATTTACAAGAATGTCGAATGATGGCAGTAGAGGTGAAGGTGGGAGTGGTGGTGGTAGTAGTAGTAGTAGTAGTAGTAGTAGTGGTGGTGGTGATGGTGGTGGTGGTGGTGGTTGTGGTGGTGGTGTCCACTGACGCAAACTATCATTGTACCTCCTCCATATTCAAATTTTCCACCATGCTGCAATACTGATAAAGGTAAACCACCATTCATTTCTGAGATGCAATTTCGATTCTCGGTTAGAGCTACTTTAATCTTATTGTATATCTTTTAATCCAGGAGGAAGGGTAATTTCCCACAATCACTTACAGGGCCTCCAAGACTGATGAGAACGTGGGATGCGGATGAGGATAGTTATCTTCAGAGCAGAAACCTGTTTCAAATCCTTGCAACAAAGTCAATTCCGCAAAAGGATACTCAATGGCGAAGTGGTAATCTTAAACCGGGTGACAGATTAAAACTACCATCTACATTACGTCTACAACATGTTGACACTATTTAACCGTCTTAGCTGGGGATTTAACAGAATCATCACCACGCCGGGTGAAATGCTTAGCGGCATTTTGTCCATTTTTACGTTCTGAGTCCAAATTCCACTAAGGTTGACTTTGCTTTTCATCTTTTCGGGTTAACGAAATAAGTACTAGTGGAGTACTGGAATCGATGTAATCTACTTAACCTCCCCCTCGAATTTGTTGGCCTTGAGGTAAAATTTGAAACCAATATTTAACCTCCTACAGATGCAGCGTTGTCATCTCAAATGTAACGCCAGTATAGAGTGATTACTGTCTTGCAAACAACTCGCACACGCAAGTGCTACCAGTCGAGAACCCTGCATACCGGAAGCCAGTAAGTGTATGGGGTCATCAGGAGATAATGCGCGCCGTTTCGGGGCCTACTTCTCGACGGCATCAATGCGCACCGGCCCCCCTCACTGATATGAGGCCCCGCTTGCTAGATCAACTGGTTATTAAAAACAAAGCTCAATATTTCTCTAGCCATCGCTCATCGTCTCTTTTTAACCGAATCCAGTGTCTAACCTTTTCCACTGTATTTTGGATATCGGTCATGCTGGTATTTACCTTACGATGAGTTAGGCCTAACGATAACAGCAGTCGTCTCACACTGTGTCCTACAAATCCTCTACATCCAACTTCGATTGGAAAATGCTCCGCTTTCCAGCCTGCGTCTTCACATTTCTTGAGGAGGTTGCAACGTTGTCATCTCAAATGTAACGTCGGGATAGAGTGATCACTTAATATATGACTGTGTCTTCATGACTAGTGATAATTTGAATATCTGGTCTTGAATTATGTAAGCTTCTTCTGTCCTTCTTCTGTCCTTTTTGCAGATTCAAAGAGGAATTTGAAAACTGAGCCCTCTCAGCTAACAAAACGTTTTCCTCAATATTACGTAATACATTCTTTTACTTTTTTAATGAAACAAGCTGAACCTGTGTGCATGTGTGTGTGTGTGTGTATGTGTGTGTGTGTGTGTGCGTGCGCGCGCGTGAATGGGAAATTGTTATATATAATTGCTTTTTCCTTTGCTTGTAATTATTTCCAGTCAACTTTTTTTTCATGCTCAATTATTCATAAACCTCTAATATTGGTAATGTAATAATTACTGTCTGGTTATCAACCTTACAAGCTTATGTAAATGAGTTATGTCAAGTGTAATACTATTTATATTTTAATAATAACTCTCCATTACTGACATTCAGTAGCCTGGAAAGAGGGAGTGAACGAATCCTTATGAGCCGTAAAAGCATCGTGACTTGTCGGTTTGAAGCAAACTGCCGAAAAAATATCTTGTGATGTAAGCCAGAGGTCCGGTTTCAGTGACATCAAATATATGAGGAATCAGTCCTTATATATATATATATATATATATATATATATATATATGGCTATTAGTAAGCTGTTCCCTTCTCAGTCGCCTGAGTCTGAGTTCAGTCCCACTGCATGATACCTTGGTCAGGTGTTTTCCACTATAGTCTTGAGCCAACTAAAGCTTTCTGAGAGGATTTGGTACGCGGGAACCGCCGTATCTATCTGTCTATCTATCTATCTATCTATCTATCTATCTGTCTAATCTGTCTGCCTGTCTGTCTATCTATCTATCTATCTATCTATCTATCTATCTCTCTATCTATCTATCTATCTATCTATCTATCTATCTATCTATCTATCTATCTATCTATCTATCTGTTTGTCTGTCTGCTTGTGGTTGTTCACTCAGACTGCTTGACAACCGGTCTGTGGGGGAACAAACTGATAGAATTGTTGATATTAAACCTGACAGCAAAGCGGCGAGCTAGTAGAATCGTTAGCGCGCCGGACAAAATGCTTAGTGGCATTTCGTCCGTCTTTACGTTCTGAGTTTCACTTTGCCTTTCATCCTTTCATCCTTTCTTTCCTTCTCCCGAAATTACTGGCCTTGTACAAAAAAACCCCCAAAAAAACCCCGATATTAAACCTAAAGTTGTTTGTATAGTGTTTAACGTAGTTTATGTCATAAGGAAAAACAGGAGCATCGTATCCATTTACTTTTCGTCATACGGATAAGCGGGCCTTATAGTTTGTTAGTTAGTCAAAGGAGGAAGAAATATGAAAGATGAGAAGGAAACGAAAGAGTTGCGTTGATTACCACCATTACAAGCCCCACTAGATTGATGAAATCAATACAATTGGTGTTTAATATGAATATAATTCGACACCATCAGTAATATATATAGAAGTGTGTAGCCTTAAAGAGGAAGGATGAGATGAGCTGCTCAAATACAGTTTTGAGTAGTGAGATATTCAACAACGATTTAGTATGCATTTTGCTTGTTCGAATGATTAGAGGCCGTTGTGGAGACAGTATTAGAGAAAGACAGTAACTTGGCAGAATCGGTAGAATATATATTTACATCTGTTTCTGCTCCCAGTGATCAGGGTTCAAATACCGGATAAGTCTTCTTTACCGTCCATCCTTTGGATTTCGATAAAATTAGTACCAATCCGTTTGTGGTGGATTGACTGAAGTGTTTGTTGGAGAATCGGACAAGATATCTTCAGCTATCTGTCGGAGCCCTTTGCTTTCTGGCAATAACTCCTGCGATGGCACTGGCCTTAAAGTGCCGGCTTTCTCCTAAAATAACATCTGTGCGACGGAGAGGAGAGAAGAGATTTGCATTCGTGGGCGACTACCGACCACTTCCAGACCTTCGCATGCAAATGTAGATATAATATTTTCTACTCTAGGTACAAGACCTTAAATTTTGGGGGAGGGAGCCAGTTGATTAGATTGACCTCAGTACGTAACTGGTACTTAATTTTATCGACCCCGAAAGGATGAAAGGCAAAGTCGACCTCGGCGGAGCAAATGTAGATATAATGTCGACTCAGGACGATGGAGCTCCCAACCCACAAGAAGAGGCTCGAAAAACAAAGAAAAAATATATATATACCTGTGTGATAATGATCGTAGTATATCGAACGAAGGAATTTTTGCTAAGAAATTGGATTAACTAGGTTTTGACTAGGTTTACTTGCGTAGCAGCAGCAGCAACAGTAGCAGCAACAGCAGCAGCAGCAGCAGCAGCAGCAGCAGCAGCAGCAGCAGCAACAGCAGCAGTAGTACAGTTTAAGATATATGAGTAATACTCTAATGTAGGTCGCATTTTGTTTCGGTTTAAATTTTCCTACGACGACAACCACTACCACCACCACCACCACCACCAC
>NC_068981.1:74397305-74400015 GCF_001194135.2 Octopus bimaculoides | reverse complement strand
GTTTTCGTTTTCATTTTCCTTATCTTTTCTTTCTTCTTTCTTATTTCCTTTTTTTTAAATTTTTACTTCCGACCTTTCACTCTTATTTCTATGAATCCGCCCCCCCCCCCTGATTAAGAACATCTGTGGTATATAACGTAAAATGATGTTGCCGTTATGGCTGCAACTGTTGTTGTCGTTGTTGCTGCTGCTGTTGAACAGCTCTAAGCCAGCGCTCTGATTGGGCAGACTTATGATCAAAAACGTTCCAGTCATGTCTCTCTCACATTTACTATTATTTTTTTTAAATTTCAAACCCTACAAGTTTGATTCGAAAGTGATTCGAAAGAAAGTGTTGAAAGTTGCTATTTCTAGCATCCTCATTGGCTCTTGTGAAATGGCATGGAAAGGATGTAACGTTATGTAGTGTGGCGGGGAGAGGATGCTGAGGAATGGTGTACTGAATCTAAAGTCATTATATACATTTTTTTTTTTAATAATTATTAGTTATTTTGTTTGTCTTCCTGCAGTCGTGACCTGGCCAATCCCATTCTGTCAGACACAACCTCTACAATTTATTTTATCTGTTAACTTTATTTCATTCATTGGTGATGATGAGATAACGGTGATGAGGATGATAATGACGACGACGACGATGATGATGTTGACGACGACGATGACGACGACGACGATGATGATGATGATGATGATGATGATGATGATGATGATGATGATGGTGATGATGACGATCGGGAAGTCGACGGGGTCAGCGGTGTCGGCGTCAGCGACGAATGGAGTAATTTCTCATTAAGTGTTAATTTGAAGTGTTAAGTTACAAACAATCATTGGCGGTGCTTCAATTCTTGGCAGCAGCAGCAGCCGCAGCAGCAGCAGCAGCAGCAGCCGCAGCAGCAGTAGTAGCTGTAATAGTAAATTCTGGTACAGGCTGCATCACGCTAACTTTGTACGCGAACTCCCTCTTATTTAACTTTTTAACGTATGAAGATCCGAAACATTATAACCTCGAGTTAAAAATAGTACTTTTCCTCCATGTCAAAGACTAGCCGTCAATTACAAACCACAAATGAGTGTGGAGCAGATTTCAGCTATTCTTTGGCACAACATCATCAAATATGCATTATCAGCCTAGGACAAAAACAAAAATAAAAAACAAAGGCAACAAAAGAAAAAAAGTATCGAATTTAAAACAAACATCAAACATTATGACCTCGAGTTGAAAATAGCCGTCATTAAAAAAAGAAAGCTACAAATGAAAGTGGTGCAGATTCCTGCTATTCTTTTGCACATTATCATCAAATGTGCATTAGCAGTTTAAGAAAAGGAAAAGAAAAAAAACGGCACTATAAGGGAAATATACAAACATCAGACCTTATGATCTCGAGTTGAAAATAGCATTTTTCTCTCATGTCAAAGACTAGCCGTCATTTAACAAACTACAGATTAGTGAAGAACTGATTCCAGCTATTCTACGGCACATTATCTTCAAATATGTATTATCAGCATAGGATTAAAAAAAAATGGTATCAAATATAATACAAACATCAGACATTATGACCTCAAGTTGTAAATAATATTTTTCTCTCACGTCAAAGACTAGCTGTCATTTAAAAAACAAAAAATACAAATGAGCGTGTAACAGATTCCAACTATTCTTTGGCTCATCATCTTAGCAGCTTAACAGCTTAAGAAAAAATAATACAAAAACGGCATGATAAGGGAAATATAATACAGATATCAAACATTATGGTCTCGAGTTGATAATAATTTTTTTTCTCTCACGTCAGAGTAGCCGTCATTTAACAAACTACAAATGTGCATGGAGTAGATTCCAGCTATTCTTTGGCACATCATCTTCAAATATACATCAGCAGTTTAAGAAGTAAAGTAAAACGATACCATAAGGAAAATATAAGTGCAAAGCATGATGTGTGACCAAAGACACACTGCTTCGAATCCACTAAACCCAAATGTTTGAGTTTTCTTCTTCTTTCCTCCGGTCCACATAGATACTGCCAGAATCGTTAAGCACGTCGAGCGAAATGCTTAGCGGAATTTCTTCCGTCTCTTCACGTTCTAAGTTCAAATTCCGCCCAGGTCGACTCTGCCTTTCATACTTTGGGGTCGATAACATAAGTACCAGTTGATCACTGGGGTCGATGTAATCGACTTAGCTCCTCACCCAAAACTGCTAACGTAGTGCCAAAATTTGAAACCAGTATTCCAAATATGGTTGAAGGCGGTGAGCTGGCTGAATGCTTAGCGGCATTTCGTTCGTCTTCACGATCTGAGTTTACTTTCTGCCGAGGTTGACTTTATCTTTCGTCTTTTCGGCGTCGATAAAATATTTCAAATATGGTTGAAGGCAGCGGGCTGGCAGAATGCTTAACGGCATTTCGTTCGTCTTCACGATCTGAGTTCAAATTTCGCCGGAGTCGACTCTGCCTTTCGTTCTTTAGGTGTCGATAAAATAAGTGCCAGTTGATGACCTTGTACCAAAATTTGAAACTAATATTTCAAATATGATAAAAATCCACTGGAGGATTTTTATCTGGATAAAGTAATGAAATACTCGACAAATTTTAAATGCTTCCACGAATTACAACAGTAGACCATTCCATTTTTTGAAGCATATTATTAACCAATTGGACGGAACCTCTGATAGTTACGTATAGACGCAGTAGATATCAAAGAACAGAGGACTATTTGGCTG
>NC_068981.1:74389805-74394805 GCF_001194135.2 Octopus bimaculoides | reverse complement strand
AATCGTATGACATCCAAAATTGGCAATACTTCTGTTCCAAAACACGAATTTAGATCGTATACATTGTAGTATACACGCAAAAGCTATGGAGACATACGAGAGGCTAGCGCGCGAATGGCTGCGTGCTCATGTCTGTGTGTGAAGTTGTTCATATATATATATAAGCGAAGGTGCGGTTGACAGTTTATGATGTGCTTCGGAATCTTGAATTTACGGATTTGAAACAATTGTGAGGCACCGGGGGGTGTCCATTGTGTAAACTGTGCCTGAAATATAAAAAAGAAGTCGGCTTTGTCAAGAAGATTATGATGGTAAAGTTAAGAGTACAAGTCCTTGTAAAATTACTAAGCCACCTTACATTATAATACAATGAATAGGAAGTTCAGCTGTTCGAACAATTGGAATGCTCTCAATTGAAATTGACGCGAGAACTATCATTCATTTCATTAGTACGTCTCTATGTATAAATGAGAAACGAAACCAGTTATCCGTTTATTAATACACTAATAGACACATACAGCCACGCAGCGCCGATTAGAGAAGGTGTCACCCATGATATTTATTAGGGAATCCGTCGCAATAAAAAAAAAAACTACCGAATTACACAATACTGTATTTCAAGTGGTCGGTATAATTATGCGCGCGCGCGTGTTTATAAATGTGTTATCTAATACGCATCAATGAAATAGCTTTCCGCATTCGGTGAGTTTTATGATTGGGTCTTCATGCCGATACATTTATATACATACATATATTGTCAAGCTGTCAAGCTCACCATGGGGACTTTCCTATTCTAGCAAAAACACACAAAAACCATCTTGCACTTTGAATTACTTCTCATGGCAAGCATATTGCTGGGTGTCCACTGCTAATCTCTTACATGGACAATAACAATGGACTTGTATACACTCTTAAGTAATCATCGATTAAGTCGGGAAGAGTATATCACTCCAGTAAGAAATGATTACCAAAAGAAAATCATTCTTATCTTTTATGGTGATACGAATACCTTCATCTCATTCACTTACTACAGCAAAGCGAAAATATTTTGCAATATATCCACTTCAAGATATTTTCACATACCTGTTGACAACTGAAATGTGTGAATCAATAAGAAGGAAGGTTTGGAAATATAAACCTTAAAAGATCGTTAAGACGAAGGTATATAATGGATTGTATCATATTTTAGTCAATCGTATTTTTACTGTTTTATTAGGGACAGAAGAACCGCATTCGCGACCCTTTATATTTTTTGTCGTGTTTCCGAGACTGATAGGTAGACAAAGAGAAGCAATCCTCAAACTGCAAACTAGGCTTGAGTACTTGCACCAGAGAAGATGCCGCTAAAGGCTCCCAACGTGTGAAAGTGCTTAACTAGGCAACGGATTGATTCTCCTACGAAGAACTGTCCTGAAACAAATACCGGTAGACATTTAGTTCAACGCACTAACAATTCTGCCAATCAGCCATCATAGACTGGTTCTCATTTTCTCAACCTTGAGAGGATGAAATGCAAAGCTAACCTGTTGCTAATTTTTAAATGGAGAAGAATAAGAAAAAACCTAAATTTTCATTGTACTTTCGTCTATGATATTCTTATTTTCTATCATGAACAAGTTCCTCGAATACGTTTTCCATCAGTATAAATTGCTATGGGAGTCCACCAGTGTAAAATAGTAATCAACGGGATCCATAGGTAAAAAAATGTTTAAGAACTCCTGTTCTAAAAACTCTTTTAATTTGTTTCCTTTAGAAGGAAATTATTCGGAAATACTAGCCGCATGAAAAACTAGTTCTGAACATATTTTCTGTTCAAATAGATAACGTAATTTTTCTCAGTAATTTTTTTCTTCTCTTAAATGTGCTAATTTTCGCTCCTGCCAATGCACAACACACTGTACTTCGTGAGTTTCTCATCACTACATTGATAAATTCTTGAAGTTTATGCTTCGCTTTGATAACTGAAACATGTTCGAAGTTCTTTCCCTCACTTGCCAGAAGAATTGAAATAATTCTCAAACATTGTCTTTTCCTCACCGCATAATTATTTCTTGTTAGTTTTTTTAATACTCACTGCATTAAATATGCTAACTGTAAATCGACTATAACCTATAGATCGCTATTTGTAAACAGAACAACAAAAAAGGCACATAAATAAATTTAAGTAATTATATTTTAGTTTTCTTTATTTAATTTTTCTAACATCTTGGCTCTTTACATTTACTTTGGTGTAAAATTAGAAACTTAAGAAAATCATGGGTTTTCATTGGATCTACTTCTATCAAATTCTTATTTTCTTTCATATTCAAATTAACACACCGAGAGAAAAGTTCTTCTAACATATTTGCCTTCAGTGTGATGTGGCATACTTTTAGAGCTGGCAGAATAGAGCAGGCAGAATTGCACGCCGGGCGAAATGCCTTACGTTCTGAGTTTAAATGTTGCCGGAGTCGACTTTACCTTTCATCTTTTCGGGGTCGATAAATTAAGTACCTGTAAAACAATGGGGTCAATGTAATCAACTTATCCTCTTCCCCAAAATAGGTGGGAAAATTTGATGTCATTATTATCATTTATTATTAAAGGTGCAAGCTGGCCGAATCGTTAGCACGCCGGGCGAAATGCTCAATGACATTTCGTCTGTCACTACGTTCCGAGTTCAAATTCCGCCGAGGTCGACTTTGTCTTTCATCCTTTCGGGGGTCGGTAAATTAAGTACCAGTTACGCACTGGAGTTGATGTAATCGACTTAATCTATTTGTCTGTCCTTGTTTGTCCCCTCTATATTTAGCCCCTTGTGGGCAATAAAGAAATAAGAATCGTCAGTATGCTGAGCAAAATGCTTAGCAGTATTTCTTTTATCATTTATTTATGTTTTTTTTCAGTCAGGAGAAAAGGCAGATCCCATCAGCGTTGTCTATGACTAGTAGAAGGCAGGCAAGAAGATTTTCCTCAACCGGTGACCTAAGCTGAGTGCTTGTAACATGACGAACAGCAGCTCGTCTTGGTCATCAAAATCTAGGGTTGCCATCCTTTCTTCTGCATTTGAAGTCGCATTAAACGGTGAATCATAGACACAGTAACGTTTTATTAAATAATTAATCTGCATTGCAAAATCTGAGAACACACCCTCCACTACTATCATCATCATCATCATCATCATCATCATCATCATCATCATCATCACTGTCATCAACATCAGCGACAGCAGTGTCATCATCCCGACCGTCGCCATCACCGTCGCTTTCACCGTAACCATCGTCGTCATGCCGTCGTTGTAGTCGTCGCCATCTTTATCACATTCCATAACTATGACGCATTGCACCGAACGACCAAACAACATTTCCTCACATTCACCGATGATACCTGATAAACTATATATATTTTTTTCTTTCCGTTTTACTCTCCTCTACCATAATAATAATAATAATAATGATGGCTGGTGCGGCTGTTATTGATTTGACGCGTAACACAGCCACACCTGTTCATTCATCTAAGGGTTGACTGCATTGTTTAGATTAAAATCAGACGTGCTTGAGCAGAGCTATGATCAAAAGACATTCAAGCGATGACAAACCCGAATGCTGTTTTCTTCCTGGTTAAGAAAGTAGGCGTGCCTCCGTGGTTAAGAAGCTGGCTTCCCAAGCATGTGGTCTGGGTTCAGTCCCATTTGGTCGCACCATGGGCAAATGTCTTCTGTTATAGCTTCGGGACGACCAAAGCCTTCGAAAACGGTAACTAAAAGAAGCCTGTCGTGTCTATGCTTGCATATACATACATACTTACATACACACATATATACGTACATGTATACACACACACACATATATATCTTAATGTTTTTGCTGGTTCTCTTTTTTTTTTTGGTGGGTTGGGGTGTAAGTTATGATAAGAGTAATTTTACATTGAACTGGTTGAGTACTCAATACTTTTTGCTGAGTACTAATTCCTTAACAAGAATAGTGTGTGTGTGTGTGTGTGTGTATGAGAGAGAGAGAGAATGTGCGCGCGCGAGAGAGTGTGTGTTTGTGTGTGTATACATACATGCATGCATACATACATACATGCGTGCATACATACATGCATACATACGTACGTACATATGCATATACATACATACATACATACATGCATACATACATGCATACATACATACATACATACATAAATACATATATACACACACACTGAAAGATTGCTTTAATTACATGGCGCATTTTATAGATTTGTTTGTTTAAGTACCATAAATGTATGAAACTAGAAGTAGCTCTTTCGGTTGTGTATTAAACTGATATTTATCCCTTCTGGATGGAATACTTATTTTGTTGATTTCACCTCTATTGGATCTATAAACTATACATACATACATACATACATGCATACATGCATACATACATGTGTACATACATACACACACACGTGTGTGTATGTGTGCGTGTTTGCGTGCGTGTGCAATTGTGTTTGTACCTCACCATCGCTTAACAAGTAACACCCTCGTGACTTAGCAGTTCAGCAAAAGAACCCTATAGAATAAGTACAAGACTTAAAATATGTACTCGCGTCGTTTTGTACAACTAAGCTCTTCACGGCAGTACCCCAGCATGGACGTACAGGTCAACATGTGTATGCCACTGTCAGTGTTGCCCAAAAAAATTCATACAAGAACACTAAAACTACAGCCATAAACACTAGTCCATGCTTTCGAGCGTTTAAAGAAAAACGTAACAGACTGCTTCGTCGATTACCTTTCATTTCATAATCTACAACGATCTGTAGTGTGAAACTAACTGGCATAACATTGTTTTGCCAGTAATCTGGTGGGTATTGTACAGATCAAGAAATACAGCTTCTCTCTGATAAACTATTTGTTCTTGTGGCAATGTATTTTCGAATTATTTACATTCTGTAATCCTCAAAGTTCTGCACCGGTTGTCCGATTACTTTTGTGCAAAGCTGAGTGTGTGTGTGTGTGTGTGTGTGTGTGTGTGTGTGTGTGTGTG
>NC_068981.1:74389269-74389760 GCF_001194135.2 Octopus bimaculoides | reverse complement strand
GTTATATATGTACATATATAAGTGTGTGTGTGTGTGTGTGTGTGATTTCCTTATTAACTGTTCTCTTACAAACTCCGTTTAACAAAAGCCATTTTTGTACGATACTTCTTTTCAATTATCATTGGGTTACTTTAATTTCTTTGTCTGGTGTCATATTTACCAGGATTTTTGACAGATTATGTATACATACAAACACATTAACATATCTGTGTGAGTGAGTATTTCTCTGTATGTATGCCAGTGCGCACGCGTGTAAGTCTGTGTTGTTTGTGTCCGTACGTGTGTGAGTGCGCATATATTTTTCTATATTGTACTTGGTGTATTTCGTTTTAATTCAGTCACAAAATTTATCGCTTCTCTTCAAGCATATCAGATCTCAAGGTGGGAATTGTTTACGAATTTGTATATATGCATACATATGGACGTACGTGCGTACATTATATGTACGTGCGTATATATATATATGTATATATATATATATATATATATAT
>NC_068981.1:74388013-74388702 GCF_001194135.2 Octopus bimaculoides | reverse complement strand
ATATATATATATATATATATACATGCAGATAGGATACACTGGCCTAGGAGGAATTGCAATCAAAATCAGTGCTTGACCTGGGCATTAACATGAACAATGATGCATGTTTCCAAGTGCATATTACCAATTTGGTAATAAAATGCAGACGGCTAGCTGGATGGAGCCTCCGAACTTTCAAAACAAGAGAAAATTAGACATTGATGGTCCTTTTGAGGACATACGTCCTCAAGCCACTTGGAGTAGTGCTCTCAATTATGGTCACCACACAATATAAAATTAACGGCGGAACTCGAAGCAATCCAACAAAGCTAAACAAAGAAAATCGTCTCAATGTAACGTATCAGCTACTAGGAAAGACTGAAAGTATTAAAACTCTTCTCCCTAGAACGAAGGCAGGAAAGATATGCAGTGATATACATCTGGAAAAGCGTGGAAGGCCTTGTACCAACGGCAGGAAACACAGATGAAGGCAGCAGCAGCAAACTCCCTCATTGATGTGTGTGTGTGTGTGTGTGTGTGTGTGTGTGCGCGCGTGTGTGTGTGTAATATAAAACGGTTATCAACCAGTTATTAACTGTTCGTGGGTCCCAAGCTATGTCTACCTAATGTTATTGAACGGTTATTACCATGAGGAAAATACGTCCCAAAATAATTAAAATAAGCAGCCCCCCCCTGCACCCACACGCGCC
>NC_068981.1:74384485-74388003 GCF_001194135.2 Octopus bimaculoides | reverse complement strand
GTGTGTGTGTGTGTGTGTGTGTGTGTGTGTGTGTGTGTGTGTGTGTGTGTGTGTGTGTGTGTGTGTGTGTGCAAAGTTTAGATAAGTTAAAATATGTTTGTGATATATTTTAACTGTTGACAGGCAAAATTTTCTCTTATAGCCAAAAAACAACATATTTGTCGAGTGTCACCATCTTTCAAGATTCCCAGACATCGATATTTCTACTTCCTTAGTTGCTATCAATGAGAAATACCTAAGAGAGACAACTTTAGACAGAGCTTATTAAAGTTATAGCTTCAACTAATACTGAATGGAGAGTTCGGCATTCCAGAAACCTGAAGGATTTGGGCTTCTATTAGGGGCACTAGCATAGCTAGGGGTGTCAGTAGGGGCAGTCCAACCTGGGTGGCACTTTTATAGGGGTACTACTTTTGGGTCTGTTGTAGGTAATATGTATTTTTTGTGGGGTCTGTGGGCGGCAAACGAAAAGGCCGCCGCGGGTGGCACACACTCTAGTTATTCTAGTGTTTAGAGGTCTTCGAAACTTGAAGTATCACAGAACCGAATCGAACTGTTTAAAGCATTTAATAAGTGAAAAATGACAAAAAAGAACAAAAAAAAAACGAGAAAACAACACATATTTTGCAGTTTTACGCATTCATTATGTATTTAATGCGTTAAAAAAGAGTAAACAACACATATCCTGGAAGAATCGACTCCCGTAATGCATTCCACCAGTGTGTCGCAGGAAAACACGTAAAATACCTAGACAATACAGCAACAAACCGTTAAGCAAGCTACACAACAGCTTGGCTCGTTACTATGGAAACAGACACCAATTCATCTGTGGTTTTCGATTGGCTAAAATTACTCATAATTTGCAAACATTAAAAGCTTTGCATTTTGAATTCAAATTCTGCAGAGGTAAACTTTGCCTTTCATCGTTTCGAAGTCGATGAAATAAATGCCAGTTGAGTTCGATGTAATCGGCTAAACTGCCCCCCCACCCGAAATTGCTGGCTTAGTGATAAAATTTGAAACCAATATAGATCTATATTAAGATGGCGAGCAGGTAGAATTGTTTGCACGCCAGGCAAAATGCTAAGCGGTATTTCGCCCGTCTTTACATTCTGAATTCAAATTCTGCAGAGGTCGACTTCGCCTTTCATCATTTCGAGGTCGGTGAAACAAATACCAGTTGAATACTGGATCGATGTAATCGAACTTACTCCTCCCCACCTGAAATTGCTGATCTTCTGCCAAAATTTTAAACTAATACTTATCTAAAATAAGGTGGCGATCAGGCAGACTCGTTGGGATGCTGTACAAAATGCTAAGCGGTATTTAGTCCATCTTTGCATTCTGAGTTCAATTCCGCCGAGGTCTCGACTTTGCCTTTCATCATTTCGAAGTCGTTGAAATAAGGTACCATATGAGGACTTGGTTCGACGTGATCAACTTACACTTCCCCTCCTCTCGAAATTGCTGGCCTCATGCCAAAATTTGATATCAATATTTGTCTACATTGCTTTATGTTAGTGACCTTGACCTTCGTTCACATTTTTTAAATGCACGTGCTGTTTAGATATTTTGAATTCTGATGTCCCATAGATTAGAAGAACTCTGGGTTTCTTTTATGATTTGTTTCTTTCTTTTAACTTTCTATTAGCATACGAAAAACGAAAGACCCATCTTGACATACGGACCTTTCATCTTTGCTAAAACCTTAACTTTCCCCAGATGTATGTTAACAACTATGACAGAATCTAATGACGACAGATCTAAAGTATGTTTTAAAACGTTGCACCAAAGACTGGCTTTAAATATAAATAATATTCATTCCGCTTTAATAGAAACAACTTCAGATCTTTTAAAACCGACGTCAAATCTACGGTTCTGGTATTGTTTTGAAAGCCCGATTCGTATACTACTACTACTACTACTACTACTACTACTACTGGGGGGTATGAGGGAGGTGGAGGTGATAATGCTGTATGTGATGACGTTACTCAGTACATAATTTCCTTTGAACTACAAGCTTTGTTTCTTAAGACATCAGACAAAGAAAAGACTTTCGGAAGTTGAAAGCCTTCCAAAGTAGCAACTGTTCACCGTCAATCAAAACATATCTATGTCTGTAGTGTGTGTTGGTTACAGAGGTGGTGGAAGTAATGAAGGAAATGAATTCGCGGTCACCCGTCCTCATGTATTGTGTGTATTGTGTGGTTTATGCGAATGTGTGTCTGTATGAGTGGGCGTTGCGTGTGTTCATGTATGAGTGTGTACCAGTGACAGCGAGCGGGAGAAAGAGAAGGAGAGACAGGCGGGGTTCCGTTGTTGGTCATATAAACGTTTTATGGGATAGGTTTGGTAAAGTGTTCAAGCGTGACAACCTTGAGATATTGTACATAATTTTTTTCTATAATTATACCGATGGGACATAGCCGGTTCGAGATAAACTCTACAGACATGGAAGTGCCGTTGGCCGGTCCTGTTCGTGATGCGCTTTGTACAACGAAGCACGCGCTTGTCCAATGCCCGAGTATTGCTGACTTGTGGATTTACGAGGTGCATTCCGAAAATTTTCAAACTTTTTCAGGAGAGATATTTATTAATTCCAAACAAGTACAAAACTTTAATCACCTTCAAAGTAGGATCCCCTGACTCCAATGCATTTGGTATAGCGCTCCAGCTACTACGTGAAAGCCCCGTGGAAGTCCTCCAAAGTGAAGGTGTCCATGTCCTTTGTCACAGCTTCCTCCATCTTCTAAATGTCTTCAAAACTACTGCTCCTGAGGGGATCAACCAAAACTCACAGGGGGTAAGGTCTGAAATGTGGGGAAGGTGAGGGATAAATTTGATGTCCACCTCTCTCAAATAGTTAGTTACCAGAATGGAATTGTGACAAGCAGTATGTAGTAGGCTGTGACAAGTAGTGTTTAGTTGGGTGCATTCAAAGTACTGTTAAAGCTGTTTCCTTCATTCTAGAATAATAAGTCAGCAGGTCAGCTTATTAGATGTATAGTAAAAGGGATGAAGACCCCTTTCGGTCATGAATGACCATGGGATTTCCCCTAGAAGGTTGCCCTCCGAGGCACAAATCTGGACAAAGTAGTTTCTAGAGGATTAGCAACCGCCCATGCATACCAGCCTCTCCTCTCCATGCCACCGATGTTATTCAAGGGAAAGGCAAAGGCCGATACAGCTTGGCACCAATGATGTCGCAACTCATTTCTACAGTTGAGTGAACTGGAGCAACATGAAATAAAGTGTCTTGCTCAAGAGCACAACTCGACCACAATATATAACAGTTGTTAATGCCTCTCTTAAGAAAGTCTTAAAAAGTAATAATAATAATAATAATAATAATAATAATAAACAGTCAAGAATTGGAGTTGATGCAAAAGACTACCTCTTATCCTTCAAATTGCTTGCCTTGTGCCTAAATTAGAAATCATTACTGGAGATGGTAGTTGGCAAAATTGATACAGAGCCAGGCAAAATAATTTTACACTCTTTTGCGTTCGAATTTCACC
>NC_068981.1:74380855-74384269 GCF_001194135.2 Octopus bimaculoides | reverse complement strand
ACACACACACACACACACACACACACACACACACACACACACACACACACACATATACACACACACACACACAGAGGAAAATAGTCGCTGATTTTTGAGAGAGAGTAAATGGCAAATACTGACATATGACATTTTACAGAATTTATTCAATCGTATGCAGTTGTACTTATATATGTTGTAATCTGACAGTTAATTCCAATGGTCCTCAGTCGTTTTGTAGCTCAGTGACCCCTTTCACAGAATGGGATTTTTTTTTTTTACAAACGGCCTATCTCCTTTTCATGCATGAGGAAAAAATATTTTAGTGAGTCAGAAGAAAATTTTGTGCAGTTGTATATTGTCCACATTTTCTTATACGATTCCATCCAACATGCGTTTTCCTTCAGATATTTGTTTGGAGGATTCCTAATATTTTCATCTATATGGCGATTACAAAAAAAAGCAAGGACTTATGAGATGAAATAATAGTTGGCGCATCATCTGTCAAACTTCTACTAACAGGTAACACAATATTTTAACGCTAGTATTTTAATCATGGTAAAGATTTTTTCGAAAATGTATTTAAAATATAAGAATGGCACTACGTTTAAATATGTGATTTTCTTCAAGCATTGTAGGCCATATTATGTATAATAATGTGTCCTTATCTTTGTTTTGTTGCCGGCTGTTGTACACTCCAGCTTTCGTCAGGTGTCTTGTAATTCACCTTAGTGCTTTACGTGGGATTGAACTCTGAACCTCTAGATAACTATGCTGCATTAACTAGCGCCTTTATCTACTACGCTATGACCGAAAGCAGAGACAGAATGAATTTTTAAGGCTTGTAAGCCTCCATTGAAGGCTTATACCGGTTCTATATCGATTGTAGGCCATGTTTTTTGTTTGACTTGCTACAGTGCACTTATGAGTAAACAATCTACGGAGACTTGCGTTTATGAAATTGGATGGCGTTAGATGTGAAGGGACATTTCTTAGAGGATAATTTCAGTTAACCATCCTGCTGTTACTGTTAGGTCGGGGTTGAAACACTAGTTCTTACAAGGATACTTAACTTACAACGGGTGGGGCATTGTGCATGTAGATGTGTGGTGAGTAGTTGAGATTAGACTGTGGTCAATGGATTACCTGATAGGATTATAGACGGTAATGACTTGACAGAGGTTGGATTTGAAGATGAATCAAAAATCAAGGATTTGTTGAGTGTGTCGATTATTTCATTAAGCGATCGGTCAATCTATCAATCAGCTGGGTTCCTAAGAGTCTTTTGTCACCATTCACGATCTGATCAATGACATGCTCTAACTACACTTCAAGGTCTGAAATTAGATATTTGTGTAAGGGTGTGTGCATATCGATCAGAGATGTGCGTAGGGGATGAAACCAAAGTATATAGGTACAGTAATTCCTCGACTATCGCGGGTGTTACGTTCCCAAACCCCCGCAATTGGTGAAAATCCGCGAAGTAGAAACAGTAATGTACTATATTTTTTTCATTATTTTTATAATTTGTATATATTTATTTTATTATAAACGCAAAACAACACCACGGAGGAATCGACGTAACCGTAAACAATAACCCGCGATAGGTGAACCGCGATATGGCGTGGGAGTACTGTAGTTGATAACTGCAAAAGATTCGGTTTCAGCAACGGTGGCATCAGCATGGGATGGCGAGCTGTGAAGAATGAAGTCGCCGAGGAAGAGAAGACGTGGTTCTAGTTGAAAGGAGCAGATATATTTAGAGGAAGGAGAACAACTTTAGATTAACAGAATAACTAGGTCACGCAGGTGAATAGTAAGGAGAATGGAATCTAGATATAAGAAGAAATCACTTTCTGAATACAGAGTGTAGTCTGGATAGCAAAAATACGCAGAACTGTAGACAAATGTGAGAAATATGTCTCAGAGAAGAACAGGGTGTGTTTGTAAGGGGTGGTGAGTAGGACCTTGGTCAGATCGGAGTCCACTGATGTTAAAGAAGAGGAAAATTGCATAATCAGTTGAGTTTAGTAATATCCTAATCGGAGTTGGACTGTTGCAAATTTTCGGATCCTATTGTAAGAATGTCAACTCCGATAAAAACACGCGTCGGCCAGACTGGTATTAAACAGAGTAAAGCAATGCGCCCATCACCCATCAACGTACCTGTCACCCAGCTACAGTAAGATTGTCTACTTCTTTTCGAAATATTTTACTCTGTAATACAAGACACTGCATTTTGCAATCGATATGGTGGTAGTCTCTCTAAACCCATTAGGATTTGGGACAAGACAAATTTTTGAACGGTAATTCTATTTTAAGAACAAAACTCATTTAATTTTTGCCTCTGTCTATTGTGATGGCCTGTGAAGTTAGATAATTATTTTCTCTCGGCGCCGCGATAGAAATGAATGTCATTCATTAACAAAAAATCTGCAACACATTTTTGAACTCACACAATTCCTCTTAACATGTTTTGTCAAACCCAAACTGAAATACAAGGATCTGTCGCGACGCCGAGAGAAAATTATTGACTTCACAAGCCGTCATAACAATAACACCGAATCGAGGATGAATTAAGCTTTGTACTAAGACAAAATTTCTGCCGAAGAATTCCTTTGTTCCGAGAAGCGTCTACTCTTGATTAACAGTGGGATACAAGATTAATCTTCACCAACTGATCAGACGATTTTACCGGTCGGCAGGCGTGAATTTACCGAACTACTCTCTCCCAAGCAGTAGATTTCAAAATCATGTGTTCGGAAACTAATTGTACCTTTATCGTTTCAATCCCTGTCCCATCAAGTCTAAAGGTCATAATCTAGACATATTTATGCATAGAAATGAACGTTATCCATTTCAAATTTTAAAAACAGATCCGTTTCGTTGACGACTTCTACATGCACATTTTTATGCTCGTATAGTGTTTCTAAATACTTTGTTGCATATCTTTATGAAAATAATAAACAAACACTCTTGTTTTATTTCACTTCTTTAGTTATTGCTGGTCAACTAGTTAACTATTTAATCAATTAATTAATCGATTATATCATTAAGAGGTCGATCAGTCTATCAATCAGCTGGGTTCTTGAGAGTCCTTTTTCACCATTCACGATCTCATGAATGACATGCCCTAACTACTCCAGTTCTGCTTCAGCTTTTCAAGGTCTGAAATTAAGTATTTGTGTAGGAGTGTGTGTTTATATAATTGTATATAATTGTATAATTGTATAAATGTACCAGTTTTTAATTGGTACATTTAAATATTGCTAACTGTAACGCATAGAACCTAAATTTTGCAAATACAGAATATACAGATATCTATTTTATTGATTGTGGTAGTCTGCAAAATGTTTTTGCATCATGAATGTAATATACATACATACATACATACATACATACATATATATATATATATATATATATATATATATA
>NC_068981.1:74375576-74377152 GCF_001194135.2 Octopus bimaculoides | reverse complement strand
ACACGTGCCTGTTGAGTGCTCAGCCACTTGCACGTTAATTTCACGAGCAGGCTGTTCCATTGATCGGAATAACTGGTAGCCTCGTCGTCATAACCGACGTAATGCCAGTTAGTGTGTGTGTGTGTGTTTCTATCGGTATTTATGTATTATGTATGCATGCATGCATGTATATATGTATGTATGTATGTGTGTATGTATAAGCAAGTGGAGGCGCAATGGCCTAGTTGTTAGGGCAACGGACTCGCGGTCATAGGATCGCGGTTTCGATTCCCAGACCGGGCGTTGTGAGTGTTTATTGAGCGAAAACACCTAAAGCTCGACGAGGCTCCGACAGGGGATGGTGGCGAACCCTGCTGTACTCTTTCACCACAACTTTCTCTCACTCTTACTTCCTGTTTCTGTTGTGCCTGTAATTCAAAGGGTCAGCCTTGTCATACTGTGTCACGCTGAATATCCCCGAGAACTACGTGTATGTGGAGTGCTCAGCCACTTGAACGTTAATTTCACGAGTAGGCTGTTCCGTTGATCGGATCAACGGGAACCCTCGACGTCGTAAGCGACAGAGTGCCAACAACAAGTATAAACAAATACTCGTTGAAATGCAAGGAGAGCTTCATTTAACGTAGAGTACTCAATAGCATGTGGTAGAGTGTAGATATAGGCTATTTAGATATGATACTTTCAAGAATAATCATATCTCTCTCCAGTTTCGAAATTGTTAGGGTGCAGGGTTTATGTAAATGCAAGATAAAAAGGGGTGGAGACGAATGACTATTTAATGTTGGTCAATATACTGTGGAATATGAAAATGGATAGTTGGCAGAATCGTTAGTACAGCAGAAAAAATGGCTAGCGGCATTTCGTCCGCCCTTATGTTGCGTGTTCAAATTCTACCGAGGTTGATATAGCATTTCATCTCTTTCGGGGCTGATAAATTAAGTGCTAGGGGTTGATGTAACCGACTTAACTCTTTCCCTGAAATTGCTGGCGTTGTGCCAAAATTTGAAACCAATATTCTGTAGAATATTTAGGTATGTATTGGGAGTGGGTAATGGGAGTGTGAGAAGGATTTCATTAATGAAGGTGCTAGAACAGTTAAACGTAAAAAAAGATGCGGTAAAAGACAGGAAAAGGGAATAAATAAAGAGAAAAATGTCTTCAGGTTGAAATGTGCCGACCTCTTGGAGGCCAGAGCTATTGGATGGTAGATTGGTGGTAAAGTAAAAGAGGTGATTAGAGGAAAGATTTCGAAAAAAAAAAACAAAAAAAAACGTTGTTATTAGTCTTTTACTATGATCGCCGCTGTCGCCACTATGATTATTACTGCCATTACGAAGACCAATACATCACAACAGAGCATTGCTGATACTGAGAAAGGGCCTGGGATCTATTTTAAAACGGGGGCCACATTTTTCATTAATGTTTTACGTAGTGTTTTTGGTACCGAAAGACTTTCAAACTTCGTATACTTATCTATTTTGTGTTATAGAACAGAAAAATATTTTTGTATTCGAATTTATTTCATGTAAAAAATTGTCTTATTTCGATAATTTCAACCAATCACTGACAAGTATTC
>NC_068981.1:74374852-74375537 GCF_001194135.2 Octopus bimaculoides | reverse complement strand
GTTGTTTACATTTACTTCTAGCTTCGTTTTATTTGCTTTTTTCATTTTAAATTTGCTTTTTTCATTTTCTTTTTTTTCTTCGTTTTATTTGCTTTTTTCTTTTAAAATTTGCTGTTTTACCCTAACCTTAACCCTAACCCTAACCCTATCACCGATAGAATTGTTTCAGAATCGTTTGTTTATGTAGTCGGCACTTAATGTATATCGGCTGAATGGACGTCAGTGATTGGTTGAAATTACAGAAATACGACAACTTTAACATGGAATAACTTAGGGATTTCTTTTTTTTTAAGAAGACTAAGAGAAAAAGATGTTTCATATGACACATTCTACCAGTGTTCCAAGTTTCAAAGTGTTTCGTTAATGAAAAATGTGGCCCCCGTTTTAAAAAAGATCCAGTGCCTGTTTATATCTCTCAGAGATAAATTTAAAAAAAAGAAAAATAGAAAAAGAGGGTGGTGGTGGTGGTGATGGTGAGAGAAGCGATGTTGAATTTGACTGGTACTGTATCCGTTGGCTCCAAAAGGATGAAATGGAAAGTTTACTTTGGCAAGGATAAACTTGCTTGAACGCAGAACGTAAAGATCTGGAACAATTTTATACATACCCATAAGCACACACACATGTATGCATGTATGGTATGTGTGTGTGTGTGTGTGTGTGTGTGTGTGTGTGTGTGTGTATT
>NC_068981.1:74372202-74374842 GCF_001194135.2 Octopus bimaculoides | reverse complement strand
GTGTGTGTGTGTGTGTGTGTGTGTGTGTATTTGAGTGAACCCAACCACAGAACATTTGGTTGCATTCCTGGTGAGATTTGATTCCATTACATCATATACTGAAGTGTCGGTCAACTATCATTATCTTTTCTTATTTAGAGCATCAAACTAATAAAAATAAATTGGAGAAAGCACCATTTTATATGAAATAGATAAAAGTGATCGTCACTTTTGGGATTTTTTTTTTGTGGGCTGTCCTAGTTAATTACTTTTTAAAACTACTACTTAGAGAAATTTATTTAAAAGGTTTAAGTTATTAGAAATAGTACGTCACGCTTTATATATTTATAGCAGAAAGATATTTCTTAAAGAGAATCAAAAACGAAAACTATATTTAGAAATCAAAAAACTGTTTAATGCAAAACTAAAGGCACACACGTATCTGTCTATCAAGCTATCCATCTCATTCCTTTATTTGTTTGTCTGGATTTATCTATCTCCCTCTCTTTCTCTCCCTCCTTTTCTTTCTTTCTTTCTTTCTTTCTTTCTTTCTTTCTTTCTCTCTCTTTCTCTCTCTCTCTCTCTCTCTCTCTCTCTCCCTCCCTCTCTCTCTATTGTTTTCAACGGTCCAACTCGAAGTAGATAAAGCTATAAATAACGGCGTGCAAATCTTGCTATTCATTGTTTATAGCTTTATCTCCTTCGAGTCCTTGTGTTAGAAACGATTTATTTCTAGATTCGTATAGCGTAAACAATATACATACATATATATATACATACATGCCCACATATACATATAAATTATTATTATTATTATTATTATTATTATTATTATTATTATTACCCTTATAAAACGGAAAAAAGTTGTCAAGAGACGGCCAATATACATCTATCTATCTTGAAACCTCGATATTATGTAAATAGAGGAATTTATCTGTAATATAATATGTGACAATTATTCAGTTGCCATAAAAAGACCCCGAGTTTCGGCTGTCGAGGCAGAAAACTGCTCCGGCATCTCGTCAGTTATCGAGGCATTTTTTGATTGCCTCGATAACTGACGAGATGCCAGAGCAGTTTCCCGCCCCGACATCCGAAACTCGGAGTCTTATCATGGCAACCGAATAATTGTCAAATATTATATATATATATATATATATATATATGAAGTGAGCTGGCTGAATCGTTAGCATGTCAGGCGAAATGGATGGCGGCATTTCGTCCGTTTTATGTTCTGAGTTTATCTGCCGGCATGGTCGACTTTGCCCTTTCATCCTTTCGGGGTCGATAAAATTAGTACCAGTTGAGCACTGGTGTCAATTTAATCGATTTAGCTCCTTCCCGATCTTGTGCCAAAGTTTGAAACCAGTATATAAATGTGTGTGTATATAAAACTGGATTTTATTCTGCCAGTCTAGAATTATTATTTTCACCAAATTTCAATGGAAGAGCTTGTTAGCATCTCATTCACTAAAAATAAGCGAAAAAAAAAAGCCACAAGCAACCAAAAAATAAACACAAAATCCTTTGAATAATGAAAACTGTTGCCCTGGCATCTCTGAAGCGTAAGGTTCTTGTAATTATTCAATTAACTGTTTACTTCTTAACTTGCTATTATATTTAATTGAAGATGGCTTATATTTTGAAGTACCTAATTATATTAGTGATACAAGTTTAATGAATCCTTGAAAAGCCACTATATGGTCTACAGGCTATATTTTGTCGTTAAGAGAACAATATATTTGAAGTAATAGAAAATAGTTTAATTATATTTAATAATTAATCAACATTTTCGGGGATGATTCAGTCTTTTACTTTCTTCAGTCATTGGGCAACGGCTATGCTGAGACTGCTATCCTCTAGGGCAACGCCTTTTCCATTTTGTCTGCTGGTACCATGAGAAATGTTTCTATATTGTGAGAGGCAAGATTCTCCGTTAATCCCTCTACTTTGACTGTAATCATCCTTTTATTATCATCGTAAGTGTTCTTTCTTACTTAGAAATCCAGCGTTATTTTCTATTTCTTGTTTTTGCATAGGTATTTATAGACTTTATCAATATTTATTTCAGTTTGACTTATTTTAGCCATCTGTATTTGTTGAACACTACAGCTATGAGAAATAAATAAGCTCCATATAAACAAGAGCACCGGTCTTTTTTAGACACTATAAGCATGAGCACAAACGCACACATTCGTATACATCACCATCTGTGTATCATACTGGATTTATGCCCACCGTTAGAAAGCATGATGCTATGGAATTGTCTGTGACAAATGCTGTCTCAATTGCTTACACTGATATTTCTCTTTTCTACAGCCCGGCAAGCTTCTCCTATACCAGTGAATGCTTTATTCAGTTTCCACTATACCGAATCACGGTATATATATTTCCTTTAAACAAGTGACCATCGCGTGAACGCCATTGACAAGGCTCAAAAGACGGCGAAACCTGGTTCGTCGTTCTCGTGAGTCACTGAAGCAACGATGTGTTTCACCCCAGTATATATCGTTTTGAACACACGTATTATGAAAAAAACGGTATTCTTCCTAACTAAATATAAAGGAAATATAAAGGAAACATGAGATATGATTGACAAAAAAAACTAGAGCTTACATTTGAATAGAGTTGTGTTTTCCATATATGTGTGTGTGTGTGTGT
>NC_068981.1:74366672-74370992 GCF_001194135.2 Octopus bimaculoides | reverse complement strand
TGTGTGTGTGTGTGTGTGTGTGTGTGTGTGTGTGTATGTATGTATGTATGTATGCATGTATGTATGTATGTATGTATGTATGTATGTGTGCATGTATGTATATAACCGCCTTTTGTAGACTGAAAAATATGATGAACAACATTAATCGATTCTAGAACCTTGTTGGATTCACATCAGAGATATTTACATCATTCTAACCAAAACTAAAGAAATAAGCAGCCATTCTATTTATGTATTCAAGAAATCCAATCCAGTAGCTAGAGAGAGCTGGGGCTACTAATTTGCACATCAGATGTGTTTAACATTTTGTTTAATATCAGTGACCTGTCAACTGGGATGTCAGTCCACGCCGTATCAAGTGATGGTATGATATATGTAACCTATGCAGTAGATATATGAACCTGGAAAATTTAACTACTGATGCATTCAGAGGTCTTACAAGTGTTCTTTTAAGCGAAAATTGTTCTTGTATTTCATATCCAGTTTATGTGAGGATGCAGAGGGGCTGGCACGAGACCACCAGCGATAGAAAGGATCGGTGGACCTGGTCGGCTCTATGCATAGTGACATCTCTGGGACCACTACCCTGAGATGACCCCAACCCCGTCAAGCAAAAGCATGAAGCAACAAGCAGTTTATTTGAGGAGTATAATTTACTCACTTCCCATACATATCGAAGACCTTGGGCACACGGTGTTTTATTTATCACACCGTATTTTAAGTATTTAAGTATCCCAAAGGAATTCTCCGTAAATTTGATTATATACCACAGTACGTGCCTCTTGGGAGTGGTACAGGTGCCAACAAATTTGTCTGGTTAGAAATATTCAGTGGAACTAAGACTACTGAGCTGACCCTAATCGACAATGTACGCAGTGACCTTATAATAAACCTTTGGCGCTTCGAAGGCTTATTATTTGATTACACGTTCTTGGTCAGGAATGACAACTATTTGATAACAAATGAACAACTTACTTCAGCCTTGTATTTTCTGAACATTTTAAGAACAATCGGCCACTTGCTCTAACTACATACGCGCTTCACGTTTGTAATCACGCAAGCCCGCACACACACATTCACGTCTATGTATACGGGTATATGAGTATGTATGCGAAAAGGACTGTAAGACCTTTACGCATACATACGCAATCACTTTGTCCATCATCATCTTCCTGAACGTACCACAGACCAGAGTTTTGCGCAAGGGTTTCTTTCTGTATGTGATCCTATGCATTTGCAATGGTGTGTCTGTATATGTGCTATGCTTCATATGCCTTTTGGAAGGATTCCTCGTCCTCTGATCACCGACGACATCAAGAAATTGGTTTTATATTTAGTTTTCAATGTTCTAAGGATACCTTGGTCACATGGCTGAATTAAAGGAAAGTAGATTACACAACAAATATATAATGCAATGAAACTTTCAGAACTTCTTCGCTAATATCTGAGTTCTTCTTAACTGCTGGTGAGTTTAGAACTATATCAATTTTCACAAGAGCTAAATAAATTGCTTTAAATAGGAAAGAAGAAAAACTCCTCTCATATCTAAAACTTTATTTAATTCATAACGTAACTTGGTCAACAGACAATCACTTTGAAACTTAACGTTGGTGACGGAAAAATTGGCATATAATGGTATCATAAGAAATAACAATAACTAAGAATTCATATATTAGTGTGGTTCAGGCAGTTGTGCACTAGGGAAAATGGACTAATTCTGTGTGTTTAGAGAGACGCCCCAGAACGTGGGTGACATTTTTGACGGCTTCAATTTGTAGTGTGTTATTCCATACACACAAACACACACATATAATGTCGTTTTCTTGTTAGTATTTACTATCTTTCAATAGTTAGGTTTGTAGCTAATTGATAAAGCTTTGTCATTAGAATCTAGTCAATAACAATAATGCTATGTATGCATGTATGTATGCATGTATGCATGTATGTATGCATGTATGCATGTATGTATGTATGTATGTATGTATGTATGTATGTATGCATATATGTATGCATGCATTCATGTTTGGAGATCAGTATAGAAAGAAAATGTGAGAACAACTCGCGCAAATGCCATTCAATTATATGTGTATATTTCTGTGTGCGTGTGTGCGTGCGTGCGTGTGTATGTGTGTGCGTGCGTGCGTGTGTATGTGTCAATCACTGATATCATTCATTGTACTTCGTATAAGATAGCTGTGTGTAAAATAGGTCTGAGATCTGAGAATGGTTCCTGTGATAGACCGGTGCTGGAGTCTCAGTAAAAATTCATATCGCATATAAAAAAAAGGCAGCACTAGAATGTGGGACAACCTAAATAACAGCATTGAAAAATCCATTACAACTTACACGTGGACAATATGAAGGTATCTGGTCTGATAAAATAAAGCTTCACGAATGAATATATAAATGTCCTATTTCAAGTCCCAGCAATTTGAGTTGACTATAACAATGAACCCATTGAAAGACCCCCGCAATATGAATGAATGATTGTCTGTTATGTATATATAACTTTTGCTTTGTCAAGAAAGTGACACCGGATGAGAATGAAGATTACATTAGCGAATGCTCTTCTCTTCCCACTGCCCAACAATCTGAGAAATTATTCTTGGTTCTGTATTTATGAGCCAGAACTGCATATCATTTACAGTTTATACATTTTTAAGATTTTGTCTTTCTCGTTTATTGCTATGTCTATTGTCTAGTTAAATGGGTTGCAAAAGTAGTTTCTTCAGAACAGCAGAATACGCCCATATACTCTACCATATAAGATTCTCTAGTAATCATTAGCAAGTCATTATTTTTAAAGACGTAACCGTATAAACATTCATACATACATTTATGTACAAATTCATACACATTATAGACGTACATGTGTTAATTAAATATTTACATTCTCATTCAAAGATACATATCCGTAACAAATACACCCTCCCTACGCATGAACTATACACAGCGTTCTTTTTGTTATTGTTTCGTCAGAGAACGAAATACAGTGCTCACAAGCCCTTTATCTTTGCTGGGGTCTCTGAAACTTGCGGGGGTAAATATGAAAGTTATTTTCCAACTAAAGACATGTTCCAAATACCTGCAATAGAGAGAGAGAACTCCGCTGAAGACACCCAAGGACCAGACGTTGATGTTAAACCGGGATATAACCCCGACAATAGATTTCCTGTGTCGACCGCCCAAGAACTCAGATAAAAAAAAAGGGGGGCAAGATTAAATACAAGATAACTCGTCCGGCGCAAGGCATCTCTTCTGAAAAATTTCGTCAATCTGCTGTGGAAGAAAAGTGCGAAAATAGCAAGACTTGGTTACTTTTCACAAAGGAACTTGAGAAAATTCCCGAAGCTTTTGCATGATTTTCAAATAAGAAATGAAAAAGTATTCAGAAGAGCAAAACCATGAAGGGTCCAAGATGTTGTTGTTGGCACTCCATCGCTTACGACGTCGAGGGTTCCAGTTGATCCGATCAACGGAACAGCCTGCTCGTGAAATTAACGTGCAAGTGGCTCAGCACTCCACAGACACGTGTGCCCTTAACGTAGTTCTCGGGGATATTCAGTGTGACACAAAGTGTGACACAAAGTGTGACACAAAGTGTGACACAAAGTATGACAAGGCTGACCCTTTGAATTACAGGCACAACAGAAACAGGAAGTAAGAGTGAGAGAAAGTTGTGGTGAAAGAGTACAGCAGGGTTCGCCACCATCCCCTGTCAGAGCCTCGTGGAGCTTTAGGTGTTTTCGCTCAATAAACACTCACAACGCCCGGTCTGGGAATCGAAACCACGATCCTTTGACCGCGAGTCCGTTGCCCTAACCACTGGGCCATTGCGCCTCCACGATCCAAGATGATACAGTTACAAAATTGAAATATGCATCTGGTTCAACAGTTCTTAAAAAACCTAAAGAAGTACTTAGTTTTTACTTAGTTGTGATATTTTATTAAAATTGCTGACATGGTTACAAAAATTTCGCTTTGGTGAGAAATCTAATTTTTCTCTTTTATTGTCATATCAATTTCAGAGCAGTATAGTTTATATAGTATATTTTATTTCAAGTAATATTAGTAAATCCATATGAATCGAGAAACTAGTTTCAACTTTGTGTAAGAACACAAAGCAGAAAGTTTCTCATATGAAACGAATTTGTCTATGTAGACATTCATTTCGTTATGGAAAAAACATGTAGCATTTGCATAGTATTGTGTGAAACTGATAGCTGCAGTATTAATTATCTAAAACAATTCAAAACTAGTTTTCACCAAGATTTTGTGAGTTTTTTCATATATATATATATATATATATATATATATATA
>NC_068981.1:74362406-74364123 GCF_001194135.2 Octopus bimaculoides | reverse complement strand
CACACACACACACACACACACACACACACACACACACACACACACACACACACACCTGGAACCACGTGTTTGGGAAGCAAGCTTCTTACCACACAGACACGCTTGCGCCATTTTTGATTTTCTCTAAACTTTGTTTCTACTTCTCTATATTTTTTCATCATAGTATAACAGTCAATCTTTATAAGCAAATGTTTAATTTAGATAATTAACTGTAATCATGTAATCAATTTTTCTTTGGAAAGTAGCCACCTCATTATTCATATAAAAATACGTTTTACAAAATTGATATAACTTTCCACTACTTCCAATTGTCGTAATGGGTCGATTATCAATTTACAGTGGAATTCAATATTAAATCTCCTAAATGAAGAATATTCTTAGATGTCATTTGCCAAAAATAAAATTGAAGGGAAGGAATAAGCGTCTGAAAAAGTCAGCAGTTTGTGTATAAGATATCATACTAATTTCAATAAATGTAAGGTTTCGAAAAAAAAACAACAAAATACAAAAAAAAACAATCTTTTACAAAGCAAATTGACTATGAATAGTACCAACTTAATAATTATCAAGACTTTAAAAAATCCGAGATTTGTCATTCGTAACAGTTAGGTCAAAATTGAAAGTGTCGGTAAGCTACCAATATATCTAATCCGCATACTTTTGTAAACAGATGCAAAACTTTCCCCCAGCAATAAACATACAAAACGATAATATATTATCTTTAATATCGTTTTTATTTCAAATGTTGTCGTTTAGAGTAACATTCTAAATAGTAAAACCTGCAATTACTTTCTTGTTTATCGAAGAAGCCATAGTAATTAAAGGAGTAGATTTTTACAGACAATTTCATAACAGGGAGAAGAAAGTCAAATAAATTTTTCAGTACTTCCTGAATCAATTAAAAATGTCAACATCTTTATTATTTATTATAGCTGTAACTACTGACGTTTGAATAGAATCTGAAACAGCTGCAATTGCTGTAAAAATGGCACTTGATGACATTATTATCATTAGGCTGTTGTTATTCCTTTAGTCATGACACTTTTTTCCACATGAATGACAACGAAATTCCTCGGTTATGAATTTTTACAACACACTCACAAAATCCTATTTATAATCGTTTTTAATTGCAGCTAGATAATAGGAATTATATTGACCGTCTTTTAAAGGGTCAGGTATCGTATCAACGGAATTTATTATAGTTGTGAATTGTAGCAGTTAGCATTTATCTGAACCTATAGTAATATTGTATTAGTTATATTGTATCATATAATTTTGAGTCGGCTATATAGAAAAGCAATCATCGAAGGTTCAGTTGTAAGTGTTTAATAAAGGAATCGCATGTCCTTTTATATGACATTTAATGACAGACATAACTTTAAAAAAACAAGGCATGAATAAAGTCTGGGTTAGATTTTGGTGCCTATTGCTTACAAACTGCTAATAAGTTACGGGAGAAATGTATACGTTTTTAAAATTTTTTTTATATATAAAAACTATAATTCATTAATACAACCAGTAAAGATGTTACACAATATATATTTAATCAATTTTTGTGGAAATATATTTTATCTTCTTCCGGTATTGGGCTTGGGTTAAAATGGCTTGAAAAGTGCCATACCAATATAATCACTGTGCACAAGCTAGATAAATATAAAATAAGCTTTGTTGTAAAAAAAAAAAATGTTCGTTATCGTGCTGGCAGTTTGCTGCAAGG
>NC_068981.1:74359664-74361842 GCF_001194135.2 Octopus bimaculoides | reverse complement strand
ACACACACACACACACACACACACACACACACACAAATAATTATTTCTGAACGTAAAAGCCATATGCATGTGTGTGACAAAGAACTAGCTTTTCTGTATATCCAAAAGGAAACTGTGAGAAGATCTCGCATTATAGTCCGCGTCTCATTGAGTTGGACTCTACAGTTGAATGGGTTACAGAACACACACACACACAGATAAATCACCATATCTCATTGACTTTTTTCTTTAATCTTTTTTCTTTATATCGAGTAGCTCTCTGTTACCCCACTCTCCCTTCCTCCATTTATAGAATGCACACACATATAGGTAAACGGTGGAAAAGATTGATGTCTAGCTAGCTGGTAAGATAAATAGGTAGACAGACAGACAGATAGATAGATTGATAGATTGATAGATGGACATACAGAAAGACAGACAGACAGACAGACAGACATAGATAGATAGACAGACAGATGCGCGCACGCACACACACACACACACACACACACACACACACACACAATATAGAGAGATGAAATTGAGTGACAGGAAATGATGACCTAGTTTGAATCGAGCACAGCTTTGTACATTCTTTCACATACGTTGTTTTCTAACAATTACCTCTCAACCGTCGTCCGCCACCCGCGGTTGCTAACGTAATTCGATTCTTGTCACAGTCAATAACCACAGATTTGGTCAATCACATATCACCGACCAGCGCGGACAAATAAAGAAACTTCCTTAACCACTCACCCCACTCATACCTCACGCTAGCTCTCCGTAGTACTCTTATTATGCATATAGAGTTATACGTATGCAGACATTGATATATATACAGATGTCTTTCGAACTTCCATTTTTATACGCCGCCGCTTTCTATGCCTACCTACCTACCTACCTACCTTCCTACATATCCATCCATCCATCCATCCATCTCTCTTTCTCTCTCTCTCTCTCTCTCTCTCTCTCTCTCTCTCTCTCTCTCTCTCTCTCTCTCCCTCTCTCTCTATCAACCTGTCTGTCTGTCTGTCTGTTTGTCTATTTGCATGTTTCACTCCCTCACAATGCAAATTAACATTGAAATGACGTAATTGTCTCCTTTTTCTTTGAAAGTCACTTAGATTGTCTCTTCCTTTCACTCCTTCGAGGTCGATTAAATAAGTTCAAGTTGAAACCCTGGGGTCGATGTAATCCACTTACTTCCTCCTCGAAAGTACTGGCCTTGTGCCAAAATTTGAAAACAATAAATACAGCGGTGTGGTGGCAGAATGGTTAGCACGCCGAGCAAAATGCTTCGCCGCCTTTTATCTGTCTTCGCGTTCTGAGTTCAAATTTTGCCGAAGCCAACTTTGCCTTTCATCCTTTTGGGGACGATGAAATAAGTACCAGTTGAACACTGGTGCCGATGTAATCGACTCAATTCCTCCCCCGAAAATCCTGACCTTGTGCCAAAATTTGAATCCTATATTACATTCTTCAGTTCAGAACACCCTATTTTGCCCGTGTGTGTGCTGCTGAAATTGAGGTGAGTCTTTCTATGCCCGTGCGTCTTTTATGCTATCAAATATAGTAATTTATTTGGTAGTACCTCCTCTCTTCCGTATACTATTATCACTATCATCAACACTACTACCGCCATCACCACCATCACCACAACTACAATTACTACTACAACGCCAATTACTCCTTCCATCACCACTCCTGCTACTACTACGGCTACTGCTGTTGTTGCTGCCGCTCCAGCTGCTGTCGTCATCCGCACTTCATTTTCACTACAATATCTTTATACTTGGAAGGCGGCGAGCTGGCAGAAACGAAATGCTTCGCGGTATTTCGTCTGTCTTCTTGTTCTGAGTTCAAATTCCGCCGAGATCGACTTTGCCTTTCATCTTTAAAAATAAAGAAATAAGTAAGTTAGCAAAATGCTTAGCGTTATTTCGTCTGCCGTTACGTTCTGAGTTCAAATTCCGCCGAGGTCGAATTTGCCTTTTATCATTTCGGGGTCGATAAGTTAAGTACTATTTACGCACTGAGGTCGATGTAATCGACTTAACTCCTTTGTCTGTCCTTGTTTGTCCCCTCTATGTTTAGCCGTTTAGCTACTTGTCGGCAATAAAGAAATAAGAAACGTTAGCATGCCGGGTGTAATGCTTAGCGATATTTCGTCTGTCTTTGCGTTCTGAGTTCAAATTACAC
>NC_068981.1:74358615-74359654 GCF_001194135.2 Octopus bimaculoides | reverse complement strand
TAGCAAAATGCTTAGCGTTATTTCGTCTGCCGTTACGTTCTGAGTTCAAATTTCGCCGAGGTCGACTTTGCCTTTCATCTTTTCGGGGTCGATAAATTAAGTACCAGTTGCGTACTGGGATCGATCAAATCGACTGGCCCCCTCCCCTAAAGTTTAGGTCCTTGTGCCTAGAGTCTAAAAAAAAAAAAGAACAGAATATCTTCATACTTGGTTGTCAACTTCTGTTTCATTTCACACCTCTTCAAACATTACATTACATTTTTAGATCTACCTGAACGAAATTTTCTTTGTTTATACACGTATGTTTACTTACATACATAAATACCTACAGACATAAATACACACGCACGCACACACACATACATGCATACACACACACACAGAGTAATGTTTCGATATACGAGTTAATTTGTTCTCGGAGAACGCACGTTAAGTGAAATCTCGTAAAGCAGAGCAATGATTTCCCATAGTAGCGATGTTATATATCGTAATTTGTTCCAAGAAAAAATATTTCACCTATCAAATTTATAATACTCGGAAATAAATGGCAATAAAACAATAACAGAGTGTAAAGAATATTTTATGTTAAGTAAAAAGAATGTCAAGATCGCCGATTCACAAGCCCTCGTAAAAGGGACTTGTAGATTTCCTTTTAAAAAGCAAGACTAGAGATGTTTGCTTAGAAGAAGCTTTTTTCGCTGTCTATAAATTTCTCGGTAACATGGTGAAGCATTTGTTATGGTGGTAGAAACTTTTGCAAAATTTTGATCTTGTACTTGAAAAATTTCAGCACATACAAAAGTAAGCTGAAAAATAAACTCGTAAATCCGGGCTCTCGTAAAGCGGGTCCTCATAAAGTGAGGTATTATTGTACACGCACATACATGCACACTAATCTATTTATCTATCTATCTATCTCTCTGTCTGTATATGCTCAATTAATCTTTTCTACTCTAGGCACAAGGCCCGAAATTTTGTGGGAGAGGGCCAGTCTATGAGATCGACTCAGTACGCAACTGGTACATAATTTATTGACCTC
>NC_068981.1:74355297-74356457 GCF_001194135.2 Octopus bimaculoides | reverse complement strand
GGAGCCTTGAATCTATGTTAGAGTCCGGCTCTTTCTCTATGGACAAGAAATACAGAAATGAAACTGATTGATAACATACATACATACATACATACATACATACATACATACATACATACGTACGTACATACATAGGATAGGCACATTTCGTTGCCGTCCTTTAAGTCAGCTCACGTATCTCAAGCAACGTTTTTCTGTTGACGCTATCAACATGAACAATCTTATCGATAATGGAGCGAAACTATGAGGATGTTTCGTTGATAACTGATGAGGGTTGGGCATGTCCACATCTTCTGTGTATTTTTCCATGCTGTCCTGCGGTGTATTTTTTAAATCTTATGTGTATTTTTTCTATTAAATAATATTTACCTCTCACCAGATGGAGTAGTTTTTTTTGTTGATCTTACTGTGACAGAACAGTACATTATACACACACACGCACACACACACACACACACACACACACATGTATTTACTACTGTCAGTTATTGGCTAGTGCCCCTGCAGTGACTATTACCTTCAGGTGGAGTCGATCATTCACGGTTTGGCATAAAACTATAGAACAACGGTTTTTACCGTAAACCATTACAGGCTGACACATCCGACCCACTTCTCTAGTAATTTCTATAAATGTATAACATTAAGAAACATTCACTTTGTCCATGCAAATAACTATAGAAGGTCATACCAGCTAGAATAATGTTAGAAGGATATGCGGAGTGACGTTACTGGATTAGTCGTTAAGCAAAATAAACACGTGCTTAGGTCATCAAGGTAAGGCGGAAATGATAAAGGGTTTACAACACAAAAGAAAGCACTTTAAACTCACACATATAGAGAGATGCATACAGGCAAGCAAGCTTAAAATTCGAAGTCACTGTAAACTTTCTCCCGGTAAAATAATATGTATGCGTATAGGTACATACGTAAGTTGTTGTTGCTGGCACTCGACGTCGAGGGTTCCAGTTGATCCGATCAACGGAACAGCCTGCTCGTGAAATTAACGTGCAAGTGGCTGAGCACTCCACAGACACGTGTACCCTTAACGTAGTTCTCGGGGATATTCAGCATGACACAGTGTGACAAGGCTGACCCTTTGAATTACAGGCACAACAGAAACAGGAAGTAAGAGTGAGAGAAAGTTGTGGGGAAAGAGTGCA
>NC_068981.1:74354265-74355287 GCF_001194135.2 Octopus bimaculoides | reverse complement strand
TATAGGTACATACGTAAGTTGTTGTTGCTGGCACTCGACGTCGAGGGTTCCAGTTGATCCGATCAACGGAACAGCCTGCTCGTGAAATTAACGTGCAAGTGGCTGAGCACTCCACAGACACGTGTACCCTTAACGTAGTTCTCGGGGATATTCAGCATGACACAGTGTGACAAGGCTGACCCTTTGAATTACAGGCACAACAGAAACAGGAAGTAAGAGTGAGAGAAAGTTGTGGGGAAAGAGTGCAGCAGGGTTCGCCACCATCCCCTGCCGGAGCCTCGTGGAGCTTTAGGCGTTTTCGCTCAATAAACACTCACAACGCCCGGTTTGGGAATCGAATCCGCGATCCTATGACCACGAGTCCGCTTCCCTAACCACTAGGTCATTGCACCTCCACAGGATGGAGCAGATAGATGGAGTAATAAACCACAGTGCAAAATTAGCTTCTATTTCATTAAAATAATTAGCTGTCTTTTATGTTTAGCCAAAACATAGTGTAGAGGTATTTATAGACTGTCCGTCAGGTTAAACATATGGCACTGAGCTTGAAAAGTATGAGAACCATTGATATAGAAAAATATTACCCAATGTGTCTTTTAGAAGTAGCAGGACAATATTTGGGAAAAAAATACCTGATATGTTATTTGCAGTGTTTCGAGTGGCAATGTAAAAACTCCCTCGTTGTTGGCATGGCCATATTTAGTAGTCTTAGTGTGTCAATTTGTATTTTAATTTAGAATCTACTTGTCATCAGGTTATACTTGTTCAACCTCTTTCGTGAAAAGTTGTAATTCTGTTGACCTTATACCATTATAATCAGTCTTGAGCGCTGACAAATAACACATTCATTCTCACCAATACACAATGTACACCCACTACAAACATAATTACATTCAGCATTCACCCACGCATACACGCATCCTCCTCCATGCATATATACACACATACAAATACAAAACTATATTCGCACACATATACATACATATACTCATATGTATATATATATATATATATATATATAT
>NC_068981.1:74351063-74354051 GCF_001194135.2 Octopus bimaculoides | reverse complement strand
TGTGTGTGTGTGTGTGTGTGTGTGTGTGTGTGTTTGTGTGCTTGTGTTCTTGTGTGTTTGTTGGGAATCAGTGATTCACACCATTGTTACACTTCATGTACGTAAAGTATATGTGCAATGAATATACGGCGAATGTAGCTGTGTCAGAATGCAATAAGGTAAGTCGTTTCTCATTGGCCATGCCAAGTTATGTGATCTGAGTGTGTAGCAGGCTCAAAATATATCTAGCTAGACAGCTATTGGGTCCTGTACACTAACTAGTTAAGACCTATGACCATCACGCATTACTTCGCGACGTCTGTTAGTTGGTAGATTTTAATCAATAGTTCTCTTGGCTTTCATCAAAAGCTCCCTTTCACAAAGAAAGTTAAATAACACCTGCGGACTTCGGTCATGTGATATTGAAGATTGTTTATATATATATATATATATATATATTGAACTTTTTAAATAGACAAAGCTTGCAGGCTCATGGTTCATTGAAATAGGAAGCGATATTATCAACGATTGTCTGTATTACTGGATAGTGTTCAGAGCCTTGTTTTCCGAGTTTCAAGAGAAATTGAGACAGGGATTTGGAGCTTTTCTGTTCTTTGAATTAAATGGGTGTAGATGTTGGTAATAATTGCTTTTGGAAGTGCTTGCAGGAAATCCTATGTAATTCTATGCTCATACTTGATTCTGTTATAAAGTGAAAAACCACATAACACTGGATTATACAGAAATGATGAGTTAGTAGACTTATGCGATATAAATGGGCTCGTCATGAACGGATATAAAAAGGATTTAATACGGATATTTAATGGGTTTCACAGAAGCATAACCATTAGTACTCAACAATAGCTAATATCTGAGACATAACATTGGATTTTTAACACAGGCAAACAATACTTAATGCACGCAGCCAAATGATGGCCCTTCACACATCTATATACAAAGCACCATAGGAGAGGTACCTTCTAGCTTTGGGACATCTGTTATTTCAAAAGCACAGCTATCAAGTGTTTTTCAGTAATTGTCCTATGATAATGTTAGGCCAGAACTATTTAGCTTATCTTACGCCAGAGTAGTTCAGCCAACTTTAGTTTTGGACTTGATAAGCACATTCGACTAGACACACATTTGGTCGACACCCCCAGGCGAAGAAGTAGGATCTCCCAAGACATATAAGTAGAGGTAGTCTGGCCGTGGTAGGAGTGTTGAGTAGCAGTCGAGTAACAGTTGTGTAGCGGTTGAGTAGAGATCATCCGAAGGTGCTAGATAGCAGTAGCTTGAGACATAACAACCAGCATAAGTTTTTTTTATCTTAAATGTTCTCAGGATACATTGACTGTTGCCTGCACGGTATTGACATTTTAGTAATATATGCGTAAAACGATGCGTTACTGCTCATTATAATCCCCCGATCTGGCGCATATTCTGACACTTGGTAATACAATCTCTCCTCTGCATATGTATCTAGGTTGCAATTTGTTAGAAGACCCGATACAGAAATACTTGAGCTTTCCAGCATGAATTTGCATCTTGCTTTCATAAGCCAACACGTATTTGGCAGTGAGGTTTATTGATGTGAGGTTTATTCATGGATGCTTTGAAACAAGAGTTCATCGTCCCCATTTTTGCTAATGTAGTTATTTGCACTGTTCATGATTCTGCTATATACACGGTCAAAGTCAATCCATTTACAGCTTCATCAGGACCGCTGTGCCAGACAATTCGCAGCTTATCTCTTTGTTTTCATGCTGTTTTCTTCTTCTTCTTCTTCTTCTTCTTCTTCTTCTTCTTCTTCTTCTTCTTCTTCTTCTTTCTTTCTTTCTTTCTTTCTTTCTTTCTTTCTTTCTTTCTTCCTTTTTTTTTGTAGGCACCACTCAGTAGCTCACTGGAAGATTATTTTGCAGTAATCCATACCCGAAGGGAAAGACAAAGAATATTTACTTCTCAATTCCATTTTGTCAATAATCTTTGAATCTCAAATGCATGAGAGAAATTGAATAACTAAAATGATTGAAAATGTTTTTTTTCTTAAATGAAAAATGCAGCTGAGTAATGCATACTGAGACAGACTCAATTTGAAGACTCACACAGGAAAAAAAGACCTGTTTCTCTAGAAGAGCATTCTTTGGAAAACAGCTGCAGGATACCAATGAAACTTCAAATTGTCGGTCGTCACCATTCCTTGGAGGTACCATCAAAAGAAGAAAAGAAAGAACAAAGGAAATTTCGAAAGAAGTAACTTTTTATGGCAAACGAAATCAAAGTTCCCATATTTATCTATTCAAAATGTACAAGCAAAAGTATAAAATGGGTTGAATACCGACGATAAATGTGTAACACGAGGAAAATACGATTCATTGAAATGAATTTTTGACATCACAAAGGAAAATGGTGAATGACAGTGCAGTGACGATAGAAGGTTATATCACCTTCAAATTGAAAGCAAGGGACAGGTTGGGTATGGAACTGGAAAGGCAGCCATTTCCAAAACTATCCATCCATCCAAAAGAAGAAAAGTGTCCTTAATGTCAATTTCAACCAAAGCAACTCCAGTGTCAACGTCTGAAGTAGAGACTCAAAGTGAATACGAAGAGTCCGAAAAATCAGATGAAGAACCCACACAAACAAGGAGGAAGCATAGCAAAACTGGAACTGCAACCAAGTTAGTAATATCTTCCAAGTTATCAACCCAAAAAGCAGCAACAGTTTGTCGACAATTATCTCAATATGGAATCAACGTCGAAACTCCTTCCCAATCTGGTATTTACAAATAAACTCTCTTGAGAGAAAACATGTGAAAAAGACAGGTCGGTTCCTCTCCAATTTTTTGTAAATTCTTAAATATATCTCCTTCGGGTATGTATATACTACCAAACACTTTTTGTTGAATACTCTCTTTTAAACTGTTTTAAACATTTTCTTCTTATTATCAAAGAATGTATATATGTATTTTAATACTTTTGTGACAACCAGTACACAAAGCTTATACAAAGC
>NC_068981.1:74345822-74349816 GCF_001194135.2 Octopus bimaculoides | reverse complement strand
TGTGTGTGTGTGTGTGTGTGTGTGTGTGTGTGTGTGTGTGTGTGTGTGTGTGTGTGTGTACATATCTATGTGCATTGCACGTTAACGCATTAAAATTACTTGTTTCTACTGTGAAAATACATGCATACATTTAAGAAACTGTAAAACATTATGTGAATTCAAATTTTTTGAAGCCGTGACACTGAAAATATTGTTTCGTGAAATTAGTCTGGTAAGTCACATCAGAATATGCTTAAGCGTTATTACAATTATGATCTTAATCGTGTAGATGTTACGTTGTAAATGACATCAATTCTCTCTCGAGTCACAAAAACGTATGAAATCTCAAAATTTTTGTTATGTTAGTAATTAAACAGCTTCCAAGAAACCTGATTCATCAGAAATTTATCTCTTAACTGAAGTCTAAAATATATTCAAGATGTTTATATTTCCTAAGGCTTTTTCAAGTTTTGAGACTTTAGAGCACCAGTATAAATGATATGCATTATTAAATTTCACTTAACCCCGTTTTTATTCTTAATATCGTGTGAGTCTAACTTCGTTGTTCATTGTTATTGTGTCAATAACATGCTCCCCAAATAGGTACTGGAATAGTCTCATTTGACCTAAAAGCTCTTGGAATACATTAAGATTTGTGGACAGTAAAAGATGCATTGCATGCTTGAATGGTGCAATCGTCACTCGCAAGCAAATATGAATGATAACTAGTACCACGCGTTCCTTAGTTTTTTTTTCTCTTTTTTATTAGATGCCTCTGTCGTCGCTAACAAGTATGGATACCCTTGATGGAGGAACATCGAGGATGTGACAGCTGGGAGAGGAGAAGCGCTAGTAAAAAGTTCTGTTAGTATCTATTATACAGGGTTTTCCAGAATTAGCTATTTCAGAGAAATCAAAGTTTTTAAAAATTTACTTTTATTCATGTTTATCAAGTTTAATATATGTCAAAAGTTTATAGATTTTAAATTTTGTTTTATAATTTTATAATTTTTATAATTTTTAAAAATAATTTTATTCTCATTCCTGTTGGATCCCGCTTATCTGTCTACGACAGTATTTTTTCAAATTGGCTGCAGTCATTTTCTCTACCGCCATCCTCAGGACGAAATAGTTTAGCTGAACTTAAAGAACGCATTCAGTTAGCAGTGCAAGAGATAACTCCTGAAAAGCTTCAAAATGTGTTTTGCAACACTAAAAATAGATTTGAAATTTGCAGGGATACAGACGGAACACATGTTGAAAATTTCAATAAAGTTTTGATGTAAGATTCATAAATATATTTGTTTTAGCATTATAATTAACTAATAAACATAAATCTCTGACAGTTTTTTTCTTATTTGCCCAGTTTCTTTGAAATAGATAATTAATTCTGGGACACCCTGTAGAATATTGAAGTTTTCCACATTTTAATATTCAACGTAGTTTGATTCAGCTGCATTATAATCTATATTACAAAGCTGAAATTTGAAAAACCTGTCATACAGAAATTTTTGTAGAGTGGCCATGCTAATACATAAACTCTACCACTGTAAGTTCACAGTTCATGATGATTATCGAATTAAGTTTCTTGTGCTCGAAATAATCATAATTTTTCCGAAATATGTTGTGAGCGTTACAAAGTGTTTATCATGCTAAATAGGTTAGAAACATTCTTTTCAACCGTCTGGCTAGGATTCTGTATTTCTACGCAATCTCTCGAAACATAGTTGACATTTTCAACTTTTATTAACTGATAAATTAAGCCACACCTTATGAACAGAGCAGTAATGATAAACAAAGCAGTCAGCTCAACAAGAAAGCTTCCAACGGATAGTATAATCTAATTATTCCTAATATTATCAACATCGTTTGAAAAATAATTACTAAATGTATATATATAAATAATGATAAATTGATGAGATGTAATTGTTCTATTGTTATGTATTTGTGAGATGAAAGAGATAGTTGGACGTAATGAATGCACAATGGAATTCGCTTCCTATCATTTTTTCTACTAATATCTAAATGATAACGAAAGTGGTTGAGTAGCAGATAAGAATATTTGTATTTTTCCTGTTTTGTAAAATGTTTGCTATTTCGGATACAGCTTACAATTTGTTCTCTTTATATTCATTTTATGGAAGAATTTTTTTTTTGCATAACACAGGCATTATTCACGTTACAGAAGCATTGTGTTTATGAACATTTTGGCGTAACGTGAGGTCCTGGAATACAAAACATAATTTGCCATTGATTTCCATGATCATTGTCTTCCATATAATAAGGAATCCAATAGTAAAATAGGTTTCGCTCTATAAAGCCCCACGTTACGGTGATATTTTCAGAACAGCAACACTTTCGGTACTCGATGGTTGTTTCTATACTTATTTAGAAGTGTATCTTCGGCGAAGAAGTTGCCTTTCACGCTAGTAATATTCTGACTGGTTAAGACGAAGCAAGGAGCTGACTGACGCACAGTAGAATTATTCTATCACGTGATCAAGTACCATTTCCAGTCAACAATTAACGGCTAATCATTGTCACAATGGTAACAAACAACATTAGGCGCTTAGTTTCTGATTCAGAAAGGAGGTCTACGTCTAATCTATTGTTAGTGTAGTGCTTGTTGTGCCATAGAATCGACACGCTATTTCCTTTCCTTTCCCCACCGCTTCGAATGGAAACATTTTAGAAATTAAGTAACTATACTACCCTACTACCAGAAATAGACGGGTGAGAAGAAAGAATATGATGTGACATGGTGAGTGAATGGTACAACAGTGATCTATCAACAAAAGTTACGTACGGTTTAAAGATAAACTGTTTATTCCGTCACGTTTTGCTATATCAGATGTTTTATACGCACATTAAGAGTTATTCAATACTTGTGTATTGGTTGTTTTTCTTTTTGTCATCTAAAACATCTGTATTTATCGGGAGCATAAATTGATTGATGATTTTAACAGAAATGGGTAATAATGTTTTCAAATTTTGGCCAGCAAGTTCGGGGGAGGAAGTAAGTTGATTATATCGACATCAGTACTTTAACAACTCCGAAAAGCTGTAAGGCAACGTCGATCTCGGTGAAATTTGAACTCAGACGAAATGACGCTAAGCATTTTGCCCGGCGTGCAAACGTTTTTGCCAACACGCCTCCTGGAAATGTGTAACAATCCTTTCTATTAAAGGCACAAGGTCTAAAATTTTGGGGACTCCAGCATTTCATTGGTCCTTAATTTATCGACCCCGAAAGAATGAAAGGCAAAGTCGACCTCGGCGTAACTTGATCATAAGACGGACGAAATGCCGCTAAGCACTTTGCTTGGCGTGCTAACGATTCTGCCATTACGCCGCCTGAAATTGTGTAATAATAAACTATGAAAATTAGAGTGTATTGAAGTAGATTATGCTTCTTTCTGGTGTTCTGAGATTAACAGTGACAACTGTCGCCTCTGACTTTCGAAATGCCAAATCATATTGATGAAAAATTCTCCAACGATTCTATTGTTCCATTGTAGAATCGTTAGAGTCGGACAAAATGCTCTGCAGGATTTATTTCGGGTCTTTACGAGCTGAATTCAAATTGTGCGGAGTGTAACTTGCTTTTTATTTCATCGAGGTCCATTAAATACTTGTCAAGCACTGCATTAAATACTTGTAAAGCACTTCACATAAATTTCTGGCCTTGAGTCTCTCTTAGAAACAATTATTTCTCTGAAAAAAGGAATTCTTGTAGCTCCCGATCAAGAATAATCGAACAATTCCATGATTGCAGGCGTTTAAGCCAAGAACAACCGGTTTATTAGTTCAGACACTTTCAAATAGACAAAGGAGCGATTTGAGTGAGATTTAACTGACATTTCTTACAGACGAAATGATCACGTATAGTCAACTGCATTGGGGAGTGAGGAAAAATGGGCAGCAGTAATGATAAATATATCGCTTTCTTTTCTACTCTAGGTACAAGGCCAGTCGACTAGATCGACCCCAGTACGCAACTGGTACTTAATTTATC
>NC_068981.1:74344810-74345722 GCF_001194135.2 Octopus bimaculoides | reverse complement strand
ATGCAAGACAAATTTTTCACGGGTCGAGGAACACACACGCAACAAAACACAATTGGATATACATTATTTACATTATTTACATTATTTACATTCGACGGATATTGGATGTATATTGGATGTATATTGGATGTATATGTAATTTAATTATTATACATTTTTTATCATTTACCATTTGCTTGTTTCAGTCATTAGACCGAGGCCATGCTGGTGCACTGCCTTGAAGGGTTTAGTCGGACGAATCGGCGCCTGTAGTTAGATTTGTTTTTGTTGTCTAAGACTGGTAATTATTCTATCAGACTCTTTTTGCCGAACCGTTAGCTTATGGTGACGTGAACAAACCAACACCAGTTATCAAGCTGTGGTGGGAGACACACAAATACGAACACGCACACAAAAACACTCACACACATATATTCACACACACATACACACACACTCACTCACACACATACACTCTCTCACGCACACATGGACACACACGTACACACACACACACATGGTCACAGTCAAATGACTGAAACAAGTAAAAGATACGACCGACTTCTTTCAGTTTCCGATAACTAAATCCTCTCACGAGTTTAGGTTAGCCTAGGTTCATGAAAAAAAAAAGTTGCCGAAGGTGACACACAAGGAGTGGCTGTGTGGTAAGTAGCTTGCTTACCAACCACATGGTTCCGGGTTCAGTCCCACTGCGTGGCACCTTGGGCAAGTGTTTTCTACTATAGCCTCGGGCCGACCAAAGCCTTGAGTGGATTTGGTAGACGGAAACTGAAAGAAGCCCGTCGTATATATGTATATATATGTGTGTGTGCGTGTGTTTGTGTTTGTCCTCCTAGCATTGCTTGACAACCGATGCTGGTGTGTTTATGTCCCCGTCACTTAGCGGTTCGGCAAAAAGAGACCGATAGAATA
>NC_068981.1:74341476-74343760 GCF_001194135.2 Octopus bimaculoides | reverse complement strand
TATATATGTATGTATATATATATATATATGTGTGTGTGTGTGGGTGTGTGTGTGGGTGTGTATTTACATGGTAGTATAACAAAACACACGCATCTGCCTGTCTGTCTGACGGTCAGTCTCTCAATATATGTGGAGTGTATGTGTGTATATACATTTTAATTTTAGTGTGTATATATGTGTACACGTATTTGTGTGTATGTGTGTGTGTCTATCTGCATGTATGTATGTATAAACACACACTCAGTGCCTAGACATACACACACCTTTATATGTTTGTGTAGGTGTGTGTTGACATGTATATTCCTTACGTTTATATTCACTAATACTTCTGTACATCAGTACGTACTGCGTCCATATACGTATCATTCGTTGGTCTCGGCCACAACTGTATAAATTCCAGACTGACAACCGGAAACAGATGGAGCATGGGATCCGGCTATCAAATACTAAATATATAAACAAGATTTCGCCATTCAAAAGGTTATTTTCATATGCTTGTTTGTATGCCATTGTTTTATCGCTTCTTTCCTATTAATATTCACTCTTCACATTGTCGTCTACTCTCGACCTAGTTTATTGAATCTCTCAATTTTTCCTCTGTCCAGTTTATACATACATACGTAGATGCATGCATGCAAACATACATACATACATACGTACATGCATGCATGCATGCATGCATAGATACATGCATACATACATATATACATACATGCATACATACATGCATACATACATACATACATACATACAGGCAGACAGACAGACAGACAGACAGACAGACAGGCAGTCAGATAGGCAGACAGGCAGCAGACAGACAATCAGAAATGCATATTTTATACACAAGCACAAACACACACACACACACACACACACACACACACACACACACACATATACACACATATATATATATGTCTCTCTTTCTCTCTCCCTCTCTTTGTCTGTCTCTCTCCAAACCACAAGGTTCCGGGTTGAGTTCCAATGCCCGCACCTTGGGCAAGTATCTTCTACTATAGCCTCGAGTCGACCAAAGCCTTGTAAGTGGATTTGGTAGACGGAAACAGAAAGAAGCCCGTCGTATATATATGTCGGCCAAAGTGATACAAGCTGAAAAGACTTTGAGGCCGATCCATCAGCCCAATGAAACAAACGTTTTGAAGTGTAATAGCCAATCGAATATTGTCTTTCGGTAGATATAATATAAAACTAGATAATATATATAGTATTATATACTTAGAAAGCAGTTTTAGGCACTTTATCGTTTGTTTTCTTCATACAACCATCAATTTCAATCTTAATAGAAAAAAAATTATGGTCCTTTTAGCTACACATACCAAATCACCATGTGTCTCAAAAGAGTTAAATGCCCTCTAAGTTTAGCGGCATAGCACTTTGGATAAACCAATTTACTCATTAAACACATTCTTGGCAGTTGGTATGTAAATACTAATCGCTGACAAGGACACAATATTTTGTTTTGAAATCATAATATACGACCAGGTTACGATATTGTGGTTGCAAAACGAAATACTGTGTCTTTGCTAGCAATAAATATTTACATACCAGCTGCCAGGAATGTGTTTTAGAAGTAACTTGGTCTATCCAATAGTCTTACATCGCTAAACTACTTCTCAGTCGAGAAGTATTTGCGATTCATTGAAAAGCGACCCAGAAAAACCTTTAAGAGCTTCACTCATATATATAATCGGTCTGGAATAAAAGCACATGTAATCATCATTTAGCTAGAAACTCAAAATTTTCGTAGTAATTATAGTGCCGAGAAAATGCAAAAGATATCAGCTTCTTGGATATACATATCAGGTGGATATAAGTTAATGCAAAAGTTTTGCATCTGTAAATATGTGTGGTATAGTAGGATTGATATATACAGTGTTGCCTTACATTCCCTTGTTTTATTATAAATGCATAATGAATATTGCCATACGGAGCGAAGTTTTGTACTGTGTATTATATTTACAGTAAAAAAAATTTTTCTACTCTAGGCCCGAAACTTTTGGGGAGGGGGCCAGTCGATTAGATCGACTCCAGCATGCAACTGGTACTTAATTTATCGACCCCGAAAGGATGAAATGCAAAGTCGACTTCGGCGGAATTTGGACTCAGAACATAACGGCAGACGAAATACCGCTAAGCATTTCACCCGGCGGGCTAACGTTTCTGCCAGCTCACCGCCTTGTTTACAGTAAAAAATTAAAATTATTGAATGTGTCAACGGCAACCAGTGGCTGCAACTAAATGGGCTACTTCTATTCTATGGCTC
>NC_068981.1:74339591-74340906 GCF_001194135.2 Octopus bimaculoides | reverse complement strand
AAAAAAAACCGCAATATTTGTCGGTGAGGAAAGAGTAATCACATTTTGGTATATTGAGAGGAAGGAGTATAATAATTAGCGTCTGTTTGAGGTCTCTTTCCCGAAATAATACTCTTTATTGTATCAGGATGAACGACCTGAGATCCCATAACATATACTTTCAGATGTAATACCATAGCAAAATTATCTATTTCCCCCTTGTTATCTTGTTTCAATTTCTTTAAGGAAATATTCTGTTACTGCAATGAAATTCCACCTTACAAAACGATAATGCATAAACCATATGGCGTGTTATAGCATACTGAAGAATTATTGACTTGCACAGAGTAAATCTGACACAATTTCCGATAAAAAAGAAAATCAGAAGTGTGTTAATATAGACTTATCAGGCGGGTATAATTTAATGCAGAAGCAAGCTGAAACGCTAAGGATTTACAGTTGTCTAAATCATAAACATTGATATATCTAATTTGCCCAGATTTCGATTTGTACGTGCAAAGATGCAAATACATCTGTGTGCTATTGGAGCCAATGTTTTCTTTATTCTGGTGTTATATTCACTGATTACATGTTCCATGTTACAAGTTCCAAGAGATATTTTCATTCGTTCCTAAGTACATGTAGCATTCTCATCCGATATCAGCACATTTATGATAATGTTACCAGATGGGTTTGGAGTTATTTCTTCTAAGAACGCTTATCCTGAGCAGACTCCACCCCGTTATCTTTTGAGATTGTCACAACTATCTCAAATCTTTTTCATACCTACCATATACTTGGCATATATTTTCTCAACGTCTACCAAGAAAAATGTGTTAGGACGGTGTCTCTATCTCTTATGCCAATCGCATAACCTTCAGATTTCCTTAACAAAAAACGTACAGAAGTGATTTACTGGAAGTTACAAAGAGACTTATATACTTCTGTGATACTGTATCCTATAAGTGATTAAAGAACCTCTTTCTGTATTTAACTTGAGAATGGCGGTTCAGGACGGGGTCCGATTGTCTATGATTTTTATAATGGTATCTGGGACTTCAACAAGTTGAAGGTTCTCTTGCAGCCGCGAATGAAGGAAAGAATTGAAAGTTTTCTTTAATTCAGTCAGACTATACTCTTTTACTCTTTTACTCTTTAACTTGTTTCAGTCATTTGACTGCGGCCATGCTGGAGCCCCACCTTTAGTCGAGCAAATCGACCCCAGGACTTATTCTTTGTAAGCCTAGTACTTATTCTATCGGCCTCTTTGGCCGAACCGCTAAGTTACGGGGACGTAAACACACCAGCATCGTTGTCAAGTGATGTTGGGGGGGGG
>NC_068981.1:74338875-74339581 GCF_001194135.2 Octopus bimaculoides | reverse complement strand
CTCTTTTACTCTTTTACTCTTTAACTTGTTTCAGTCATTTGACTGCGGCCATGCTGGAGCCCCACCTTTAGTCGAGCAAATCGACCCCAGGACTTATTCTTTGTAAGCCTAGTACTTATTCTATCGGCCTCTTTGGCCGAACCGCTAAGTTACGGGGACGTAAACACACCAGCATCGTTGTCAAGTGATGTTGGGGGGGGGACAAACACAGACACCCAAACACACACACATATATATATATACATATACATATATACGACGGGCTTCTTTCAGTTTCCGTTTACCAAATCCACTTACAAGGCTTTGGTCGGCCCGAGGCTGTAGCAGAAGACAACGCAGTGGGACTGAACCCGGAACCATGTGGCTGGTAAGCAAGCTACTTACCACACAACCACTCTTGTGCCTATGTTCAAGTTCCTCTTATACTTGCCACGCTTCTGACATCACAGTTTTCTTGATCGAGAAATCTACTTTCTTTCCAGCTGCTTATTCAGCTATGATGATGTTATGCCTATGACAAAGATCTTGGAAGAGCAGGCTCAGGCATTTTATACATAGGATTCTGGAATGCAATTGGCCGGTAATTTTTCGACAATTGTTTTGGGATGTGTTTTGTATCTGCCAGCGGCAAACAGCTTCGTGTTTATGTCTCCATTGGAAGCGTGTATGTATGCATATATGTATGTATGTATGTATGTATGTATGT
>NC_068981.1:74337857-74338865 GCF_001194135.2 Octopus bimaculoides | reverse complement strand
ATGTATATGTATATGTTTATGTACATGCATGTATGTATATATGTATGTGTATGTGTATGTATATATTGGGAAGGGAAGTTAAAACAAACCAACCAATATCTCAGTATAGCCAAAATGATTGAAGATAAATAAACAGTGAAGGATTCGAGAGGGAGTGTATATAGACGGTATGTGTAGTTTGATGATTGAATACAAAGTTGACACTGTGTATACATGGATGAGATGATGATGGGTTAGCTTCGATATTCCTTTTAAACTGTATCTTTCCAGTCACATTCAGCAAACAGGCAATTGGTTTCCCCTTTCTCAAAGGTGAGGAAATCCTAACGGATGTAACATCACGCGAATGTCTACGCGCGCGCGCGCACACACACACACTGAGAAACATACCCTAACAGACACAAATACACTCACAAATACTCACATACATATATATTTATATATATATACATCAAGACTATACACAACCATATCTTTATATACACAAGCACATTTGTAGGTACGCATAAGTGTACACACATCGACTTACAGTTATGCATACACAAGAACTGGTATGCATACATAGCTTGAAATAGGCATTGTTAGGCACAAAGACGTTTATTTGTATAACGAAGCGATCACACACATTCGCCAAGAATCCAGTATAGATATTCATGTCACGCATATACATATGTATGCTTCAAACCGTTTGTAAGTTTGAATCCATATCTATCTATCTATCTATCTATCTACCTATCTACCTGTCTACCTGTCTACCTGTCTATCTATCTATCTATCTATCTAACTATCTACCTGTCTATCTACCTACGATGTATGTATCTGTATAGATATGTATGTATGTGTGTCTATAAATATATACATATACATACACATATACATATATTATATTATATATATATATGTGTGTCTATACTTTATATAAGTGTGTGTGTAGGTAGTCATATACGTATGTATGTATGTATGTATGTATGTATGTATGTATGTATGTATGTATGTATGTACAACAAT
>NC_068981.1:74335904-74337681 GCF_001194135.2 Octopus bimaculoides | reverse complement strand
AGTCATATACGTATGTATGTATGTATGTATGTATGTATGTATGTATGTATGTATGTATGTATGTACAACAATCGTCAACTGTTACCACAGACTCATACGCGTACACACATACGTGCCGAAATATTTACATACGCACATATATATGAACACCCATAAGCTTGCACATTAAGACAAACAAGCTCTGTCAACTGGATATACACTCCCATTCTAAGGCGTGTCTCCTCCTCCTCTCCCCAAATACATGCACAAACAAGCAAACACAAACGATACATACCATTAGCTATACTACATGCTGTTACATAGTAGCGATGATATTGTTTCTAGTTGCTGAATGTGAATGCCAGCTTCTTTGTTTGTTTGTTTGTTTGTTGTTGTTTAGCTTGATGGAACAGACCTATGATCGACAATTACAGTAGAGAGCATCCTGTTTTTTTTCCCCAGACAATATTTCTATTTCTATAATTACATGATCCAGTGTCAAGATGGTAAGATGTATAGTTCAAACCCTAGATACTGTCTAGCTATCCTTTGTCTTTCCATTGCTGATATTTTCTCATCTACACACCCCTTGAAGCAACTCATGCTGTTTCCAGGGTCCCTGCGTTGACCAGAATTTGATACAGTTTTGAATACACACACATACGTATGCACATATGCATGCACGCCTATACAAACGAATATAATTAGATAGTTGTGATATTCGAGTATGAGTGAGGAAATTGTATAGGGATTAGGAGTAGATTTATAAGATTATTGGGATTACCTAAGGGGTATTGTGGAAATATACTGTATGGTCTTTTAGGCATTTGGATTTGTGGTAGAATTTGAATGTGTGAAAAACAGCGGTGGTTGCATGTGCTTAGTGCCTCATTATGATTATTTAGCAGTGCTGGAGAATTGTTCTTTAATATGTGAAGTGCCTCCTTCAGGTAAAGCTTGCATGTCGAGCGTTGACCTCGATAGGGAAGCCCTGAATCCAGTATGGACCATGATAGAGTATAGGATATATTTGTATTTTTGAGATGATGTATGTGGTTGGCGAATGTTTTGGATTTACTATGTTTTTCGTGTCTAAATGAATGAAGGTGAGCGGCATATCGTTGCTTCAAATTTTTGGTTGATCCTATGTATATGGCTGTAGAGTTGTGTAACAGATTAAGGATAGTGCATTTGTAAATTACATCATATCTTCTGCAATAGGTTTATAACGGGCAGATGGTTCCAGGACGCAATTACAATTAGGTGAATTTTGGGGAATGTGTTAAGGAATAGAGGAGGTAATATCGTCAGAGGAGAGTTTAGAGAAGGGGGTAGAAGATTCTAGATTATTAATATTATTAACATTATCATTAACATCATTGTTATTATTATTATTGTTGCTATTAATTGTACTATTTGTTAGGGTGGCAGAGATTGTGGTGATGTTCCTGGCAGTGTCAGTAGGATGGGTTGGGTTGTGGTTGTGGTCTAATGTAAGGGTATCTGTGCTGGAGCTGTGTGTGTGTTGAATGTTCGTATGAATAGAGTTATAATCATTTGAGTTTTGATAGTAAAGAGAAAGCTTTTGCTTATTAGAGGCTGCTACAATAGATTCGAAGTTGGGTGAGGTAGAATAAGATCGTTTCAGGGTGGATCGATTAAAGATAGAATGATATTTATGCTGCCGAGGGATGTTAGAGTCTAGTATTTTAAAGAAGGATTTAGCTAAGTTCTTAACGTTAAGTGAGAATGGGTGTGTGTGTGTATATATATAATATATATATAATATATATATATA
>NC_068981.1:74334501-74335604 GCF_001194135.2 Octopus bimaculoides | reverse complement strand
TATCTATCTATCTATCTATCTATCTATCTATCTATCTATCTATCTATCTATCTATCTATCTATCTATCTATCTATCTGTGTGTGTGTGTGTATAAAGCGTGTCCCAAAAGTCACTGATGAGTTTCAATTTTTAATAACGTCTTTAACTTTTCGAATAAATGCATGAAATTTTTATACAATGTAAAAGACATAATGGAATTTAATATGCATAAGTCAAATTTTGCAACACCACTACAATACATATGAAAAATGACATCGCTTAAATGGCAGCCATTTTCAGTTTTGAATGCCCGTACCCTTTCCAAAACTTGCACCATAACACCCTCAAGAGTTTGAGACCCCACTTCTCTGATTTCTCTATTGATGTTCTCCTTTAGTAGCACCAGGGTCTCCGGTTTGTTGACGAAGACCCTCTTTTTCTGGTATCCATGATTGAGACTTTTTTGCGCCCAGCCATTCAAAGTAAACCTCACACATGGTTCCAGCAAGATGGGGAAACTACTCACACCGCAGGAGAAACAATGCGGGTGCCACGGCAGTGCTTTGGAGAGAGAATATTCTTCTGCTATGGCAATGTCAACTGGCCTTCACGTTCCCCAGATTTGACTAGCCTGGACTTTTACTTGAGGGGATACCTGAAAGAGAGGGTTTATGTTAACAAACCGGTGACCCTGGTGGTACTGAAGGAGAACATCAATAGAGAAATCAGAGAAGTAGGGTCTGAAACTCTTGAGGGTGTTATGGTGCAAGCTTTGGAAAGAGCACTGCCATTTTAATGATTTCGCTTTTCATATGTGATGTAGTGGTGTTACAAACTCTGACTTGTGCATATTAATTTCCATTATGTCCTTTATATTGTGTGTATATATATATAGCAGTTGTATACTGTCAACTTAATGTGACAGTCCCAATAAGGGAATCATACTGCTGCTATTTAGCCCTAGGAAGCTCGATCGCTTCCTGTCGGCCTTGACACATTTCCTGTGTCCTTATATTTGCGAGGGTGAGACAAGCACCCCCACCCAGCCTAGTCTGCATTCAGGGACTTCAGCCAGCTGGTCTTGCTACTCCAGGCTGATTTCTAATTAGATCATTTCTAATTT
>NC_068981.1:74332595-74334282 GCF_001194135.2 Octopus bimaculoides | reverse complement strand
AAGAGAAGTGTAGGAACAAGAAACAGGTGCATAAGTTTAACGTTCGGGAAGAATGGAAAAGTCTTTTACGTTTCGAGCCTACGCTCTTCGACAGAAAGGGTTAAGACGGGTAAATGGAGAGAGAATGAAAAAAAAAAACGGAGAGAGAAAAATGTGCAGTGTTCAATGGTCCAACATAGTGTGATGTATATAGTGGGTTATGGGTGTGTGCCTGTACGCATACATACATACATAATTATGGGCTTTCTGCAGTAGATATACCTTTTTTTTTTTAAGTGGCTAGCGTCTCTTCAATAAGAAAATATACGGTCAAACAGAAAGAAAAACAAAAGATAAAACTGTAATTTCGTCTGCAATGTGCTGTTTCGTAAAAATCCAGTGTCATAATTTCATAAAGTATTTTATAGAGCTTGATCATCATAATTACACGTATGCTACCTATCTTAAGCTCGTAAATTATTACAGTACTATATTTTCTATTGAGAAGTGGTTCTCAGTCGAGGTCCATATGACCCTTTGGGGTCAATTATAAGATTTTATAGTTAAAATTTATGAGCAATAAATTACTTAGGCTTCTACAGTGCAAAACATATCTTAATTTTTTTTATACACTTCATAATAATATTTTATTACAAAAATACAGTAAGTATTTCGCCCGGCGTGCTAACGATTCTGTCTGCTCGCCGCCTTAATTTAATGATAATAATAATGATCCTTTCTACTATAGGCACAAGGCCAGAAATTTCGGAGGAGAGGTCTAGTTGATCACACCGAGCCCAGTGTTTCACTGGTACTTAATTTATCGACCCCAAAAGGATGAAAGGTAAAGTCACCTTGGCGGAATTTGAACTCATATAACGACGGGCGAACATTTAATGATAATAATAATGCTACTACTAATAATAACGGTTTCAAATTTTGGAACAAGGCCAGCAATTTCGAGCGAAGTGGATAAATCAATTGCATCAACACCAATGCTCAAGTGGTACTTATTTTGTCGATTCCGAAAGGATCAAAGGCAAAGTCGACCTGGGCAGAATTTAAACTCATAAATTATCCACCACTTAAGTAAATGCAGTTAGCTAACAGAGGAAACAGTTACAAGTGCCACTATGACTGTATTGGTAAAAACTGCACTGGAGTATTATCCAAATTTGTCGGTTCAGAAGTGACATACAAGCAGTTTAGACACGAGCCAGAGGTTGCGATGCTGAATGATCAATACAGGATTTTATGGGATTTCTCCATAAAAATTGACCACGGACGCAAGGTGATCATATATGAATGTAAGAAGTGGGATACGCAGTGTAAAATCACAGACATTGCAGTACCATATGAATAATAGAGGGGTTACCGAAGAAACTGAGAAAAATTGAGAACTATTTGGACTTAGCCAAAAGGATTAACAGAATAAGGAATATAAAGGTGACAATTGCTCCTCTGGTAATTAGTGCACTTAGTATCCCTCTCTCTCTCCCATCCCTCTCTCTCTCTCTCTCTATCTATCTATCTGTCTGTCTGTCTGTCTGTCTGTCTGTTTGTCTGTCTCTCTGTCTGTCTCTCTGTCTCTCTCTCTCCCTCTCTCTCTCTCTCTCTCTATCTATCTATCTATCTATCTATCTCTACGTGTTTGTATATATTTATCTGTATGTGTACATGTGTATATATATATATATATATATATATA
>NC_068981.1:74331204-74332248 GCF_001194135.2 Octopus bimaculoides | reverse complement strand
GAAATGGGGTAAAAATCTCATCGGTTCTGCAAGAATGTTAAGAAAAATTCTTGGAATTTGAAGAGGCTTGTTACCAAAGTACAGGATAAGAAAAATAATCCCTGCTAATTAAATTAGCATGTAATACTTTTCGTGTAGTAGTAGCAGTAGTAGTAGTAGTAGTAGTAGTAGTAGTAGTAGTAGTAGTAGTAGTGGGGATGATGATGATAACTTATCAAGATATAATGGATCTGGAAACAGAATATTGGTAATGGTAATAGAAACCATTCTTAATCTTAATAGGTGATTTGTGAAAATGAATGACATACAGATAAATAACCCAAAGACGGTGAGCTGGCAGAATTGTTAAAACGCCGGACAAAGTGCTTAACAGCAATTCGTCCGTCTTTAAGTCCAGAGTTCAAATCCCGCCGAGGTCGACTTTGTTTTCATTCTTTCGAGATCGATGAAATAAGCATCAGTTGAGTACTGGGGTCGATGTTATCGACGACCCCTTCCCAAAAATTTCAGGTCATGTGTCTATAGCAGAAAGAATTATTACTATTATTTTATTGTCTTTGCACAGCTTCTAACGTGGTAGATGTACTACAGTCTCAGCTTTTCATTAATTAATAATGCATTCACCCTTATTGTTTACAACTTCTTCCTAACTTTCAACAAGATTTTCAATACCTCGTTGGTAGAAATCACCCGATTTCGACTCAAAAAATTGATCCAACCAAGCTGTCAATTCTGCATCAGTATTGAACGAAACTCCGCGCATAGCATTTGAAAGAGATCGAAAGAGGTGGAAATCCGTTGGTGCCAAATCAAGAAAATACAGCGGGTGTGGCAGCACTTCTCAGCTATGCGTTTAAATGGCTTCCTTGGTCATATTGGCGATATGAGGGCGGGCGTTGTTGTGCAGCAGAAGAACACCATGTTGCCGATTAGGTCTTTTCTCTTGAATAGCCATGTTGAGTTGTTCCATCTGTTGAACATAGAGTTCCGCGTTGACCGTTTGGTTCCGTTCAAGCAATTCGTAATGGATAATCCCTTCCCAGT
>NC_068981.1:74329433-74329973 GCF_001194135.2 Octopus bimaculoides | reverse complement strand
ATATATATTTACATATATGCATACATATATAAATACACACACATATATACATACATACTCACACATATATATATTATACATATATATGTATATATATATATATATATATATATATATATATTTACATACACACATACACATATATGTATATGTACATTTGTATTTCTGTGTGGGTATATATGTGTGTAAATGTGTGAGTGCATAAATTATCGTGGGCAGATGCGCGAAGCAGTGGCTGAAAGTAACCAAACTTCTATATCAGTTCAAATATGTGTGAGAGATACTTGGATCTGTAGATGGCTCTTCACTGCAGTTTGTCTTAGAGAAAAAGGTCTTACTTGAGACAAAAAAAGCGTTAAGTACCATAGTCAGCTCAAAGCGGCCATTACTGGACGGATAGATAGGTATTTCGAACTAATTTTGTTCTCATCACCACCAGCAACCAAAGAAAGACAACTTTCAAATAAGAAGTATAGCTTTTCTTATAAGAAATCAATCACTCAACCAGTCAATCAGCATATATATATATATATATATATA
>NC_068981.1:74327773-74329404 GCF_001194135.2 Octopus bimaculoides | reverse complement strand
TGTGTGTGTGTGCACGCACTTACATACACGCAGTTAACGAAGGGATAAATATATCATAAGATTTTTTTTTTTTTGCTGGTTTTGTTTTTCCTTTGCAAAACATTCGTCGGAGTCGTTTGTAAAACAGCATTCAATGAAAAGGATGCTAAACTACAAAAGGCTGAGAGCCACTGATCTACTACTGCAATTAACGTTCCCAGATGATCTTATTTATTATCGACCACAAGTTTCTTTTAACGACAAATAGATAGAAAAATGTCCAAGTGAAACTGCACAGATTGTCAGTAGAAAACATACACAGTTCGGAAAACGGAGAATCAAATTCGATAGAAAAATCATTTTCCGCGAGAAGTTCGGAACCTAATGAATGTGAGGATAGTGTAGCGAAATATCAATAACGTGGAATCAGCCAATTCGCAAATACTTCTCCCAAGGAATTTTCTTTTGCTCTTCTCATTAGATGTTTTCTCGTTTAGTCCCAGGACAACAGTGACCGAACAGACATGTTATCAAATGTATTCCAACCGTAACCACACCGTATTTTTAGGGCTTTTTATAACATGCCTTTACTGGTTTCAACCAAAAGCTGGCGCCATGCTGGAGCACTGCCTTTCAGTGTTTTTGGGGTACTCCTTTCTATACTGTTTCTGGAGAAAAGGCGATTTGACGGAGCTGCTCTTCTGGAATTTCAGAAAGAAATTGGTCGAGGTGCTTTTTGAAGGTTCCAACATCTATGCTTCACAAATCTCTGAGGTTCGTTGGCAGTAAGTTGAACAGTTGTTGTTCCCTAAAACCCAGGCTGTTGCAGCACTGGGTCCTTATCCAAGATGAAGAAGATGAGATCTTTAGTATTATGCAGTGCCGTCCAGGATCATTCATATCTATATCACTGCATAGATTTCTCGCCTTCTCTCCAGGGAGTAGAGCTTCACTTCTTGTGGCCCTCCCCAGTAGTTCACCGTGTCAATCTTTTTTGTGTTACCGAATATTTCTTCAAATTTTTAAGTGGGGAAAGTGTAATCTGAAGAAGCAACCACATAGAACTTCTCACGTTTGCTTAAATTTGTGTCAAAGTCTTTTTCGTTTGTTTCAAAGTATTCGAAACCTGAATGTTTAAAAGGCATAGGCTACCGAGACAAAAAAATGGGTAATGAGTTACTCCTAAACTCCAAACAAACATATGAGTTAACAGCTCATATAGTTGCGCCCAACGAGATAATATGTATTCGTTCAACGAAGTCAGTGTTGTATAACAGTTGACACCAAAAAAAACATTTCGAAAATAAGAAGCTCACCCACATTGAGACAACAAAGAAAGGGTGGAGAAAGATTCTTCGTCACATTTTTGGAAGAACCTTATAATTTGTATAGTTTAGTGTACACTCTACTCTTCTCTGTCTGTCTGTCTGTCTGTCTCTCTCTCTCTATCTCTCTCTCTCTCTCTCTCTCTCTCTCACTCTCTCTCTTCTTCGCACTCTCCTTTGGTATCTCGCTGGCTCTGTTTCTACCCTTCATGGTGTCGACACATACATACATACATACATACATACATATATACATATATGTATATGTAGCTCTCTCTCTCTCTCTCTCCTTCTCTCTCTCTATACATATATATATATATATATATA
>NC_068981.1:74321047-74326047 GCF_001194135.2 Octopus bimaculoides | reverse complement strand
ACTTTCAGACTCCCCTTTTACTTCAACGTTTCATGTTCGGGATTTGTTTGTAGGTTAATTTACTGAAGACCAACGTACATACGTACCGACGTAAGTTTACACATAGCCTTTACAATACACATTCCAAGTAGTTAGTCAGACGGTGTAAAACTGTCCAGAACATACAAACGTTTCTTCTCCGTTGTCATGCCACGCCCTGTAAGTCAACTCGAATGTTCTCACAGGGACAATAGAGTAGACGTGTAGAAGTGATCATATAGAGTGGGGGAGGAGAGAGAAACAGAAAATAAATAAACAATTAAAGAGAGAGAGAGAGAGAGAGAGAGAGAGAGGGAGAAAGAGAGGAGAGGAGACGATAAAAAACAGCAAAAAGAAAACATAAATGAAAAAAGAAATGAGAGAAGGAAAAGATAGACTTTAGGATTTCTAGCATGATATTTCAAGATTCGGATTTCAAATTTCAATTGCGTGGTTTTAAATATTTCATGGATTACTTTTCAATGTTTAAAAGATCCATAGACTTGTACCAGTAATATAGTGGCGTCAGCTTAATCAAAAAGGAAATTAACTAAGAGAAACAATTTAGAGAGGCCACTGGCTTGTATTTAAGCAACATAGACAAATGCAGATATATCAAATACCATATAACATAAATTCTTGAGTTATTAAAACTATTTCCGCCTCTAGAGGATGTGTCATAATTTCCAAATAACACTATCTCTATATGAAAAAGGGGAAATTAACTCAAGAATCAAGAATTTCTCCAAAGTTGATACGCCATTAAAGAAAAGGATAGGTTTGTCTGGAGATATGACGATAGTTGTGGTTAAGTGTTTCTGGCTCGAAAAACAGTTGAACATTTAATTTTGTTTAAGCTATGCAAATTATTTAGGCTATGAATGTGTTGAGCACTTTTGTATATGTCGAATTCCCTTGGTTGCTGAACGAGTGTCGTGCTGATGATGCATATTGAGACTGAAACGTGTATTTGCCGTTCTTCTTATCTCCAGAAGACTCCTGACATACACCACCAAAGAAAGATTATGCAATAAATTTTCTAAAATGTTAAATACCATTAGAGAAAAAAAGAACTCGCTTTGCCAGACACGGCTTGGAAATTAAGGAGGATCTGGTTAGTAATATTCTGCTTCAACATGGTTACCATCGATTTGGTCATCCAATAAAGACATTTAACAAATGATATTGGATGTCACTGAATGGAGCAATCACGGGACATAGAAACTAGAGATGAGTGGAGTATCAGGATCATGTGAATCTACAGACTCAACCTGTGATACAAACACAGAGCGCACTGTTAAAAAAAACAAAACAAAAAACAAACAAGCAACACCCCTCTCCAAAAAACGTACTCCATCATGCGAGAGACGAAAATCATCATCATCGTTTAATGTCCGCTTTCCATGCTGGCGTGGGTTGGACGGTTTGACATGGAGCTGGTCAGTTGGAAGTTGTCCAGACTCCAATTGTTTGTTGTGGCATGGTTTCTGCGGCTGGGTACTCCTCCTAACGTCAACTATTTAACAGAGTGTGCTGGGTGCTTTTTACGCATCACGGGCATAAGTGAGTTTTATGTGGAACCACCACCTGCAAAGGGCAGGCCTGTATGTGTGGAAGACAGTGATTTTGCTTAGGTTGACGTATCTTATCAAGTGCAGCAAATTGCCACGTCTCGCGGTCCCTTGTCATTTATTCTGTGAGGCCCATCATCTGAAGATCCTTCATCATCACCTCGTCCCATGTCTCCCTGGGTCTACCCCTTTCACAAGTACCCTCCACAATTGGAGTTCGGCGCGTATATCCACATACTGTACTTAAATCCATATATTATTTTCTACTCTAGGCACGAGGCCCGAAATTTATGGGGAGGGGTCCAGTCGATTGGATCGACCTCAGTACGCAACTGGTATTTAATTTATCGACCCCGAAAGGATGAAATATGAAGTCGATCTCGGCAGAATTTGAAATAAGAACGTAAAGACAGACGAAATACTGCTAAGTATTTCGCCCGGCGTGCTAACGTTTCTGCTACCTCGCCGCCTTATTAAATCCATATATTATTTTCTGATCTAGGCAGAAAGCTCGACATTTTTGGGGAGGGAGCCAATCGATTAGATCGACCCCAGTATGCAACTAGTACTTAATTTATCGACCCCGAAAGGATGAAAGCCAAAGTCGACCTCGGAGGAATTTGAACTCAGAACGTAGAGACAGACGATATACTGTTAAACATTTCGCCCGGCGTGCTAACGTTTCTGCCAGCTCGCTGCCTTATTAAATCTATATATTGTACATTGAATACATATATATATATTTCAGGTTAGATCTTCGACAAATATATTTGGGATTCCTTAACGACAAAGTAACCTTCATATAATTAAGGTGTATTCGGCCTGACGAGTAGCTAGCTGAGTACCCCTCATTACACACGCACACACACACACACACACACACACACACACACACACACACACACACACACACACACACACACACGCACGCACGCACGCACGCACGCACGCACGCACACACACACACACGGATGTGTGTGTATGTGTTTATATACGTATGTATTTATTTTGGACAAGAAAACATCACTAAATTCATTGAAATTATGTTGTTTTTTTTTCCAGAGAAAATAAATGAAAACATGACTGAAATCACAACCAATTCCAAATGAGAAGAAGTTATAATCCCTAAGAAATTAACGATCAATCTTCTGAATTAACATGCCACTCAGGAAAATATAATCTTCTTTTTTTCTTTTAGAGATAGGAGGACAGCTTTGGGAGAAGTGTTTCTGCCTAATTATGCGCCATCAGAACGAATCGGTATCTTAGGTCTTTTATGAGACAGGATTGCTTAATAGATATACAATCACATAAATACATACACTCAAGTATATGTATGTATGTATGTATGTATGTATGTATGTATGTATGTATTTATGTATATGTATTTGTCCAGAAATCCGAGCAGTTTTATATGTATATGTATATATATATATACATACGCACACACACACATATATATACATACACACCCACACATATACATACATATACACATACATACATACATACATACACTCAGAAAATGGTTGTGATATACATCTGTTAAGTTTCATTGTTACAACCACACCTTGTCTCCTGAAACTGATACTTCAGACTGTGAGCAGTGGAAACAATAAATGTGAGAGTGATCGTGAAGTCTGTTCGACATCTTTCTATTGTCATTAGTACAGCGTATATTTGCAGTTTGTTATTTTAGATCAAACTCCTTGTGTGGTAAATTCCTAACAGAGAGAGAGAGAGAGAGACAGAGAGAGACAGAGAGAGAGAGAGAGAGAGAGAGAGAGAGAGAGAGAGAGAGATAAAGCATTGGGATATACTGACAAATAACGTTACTTACTACGAACAACAAAGCAGAAAGGACCGTTTATAACGTACACTGACCGAGCAGACAGATACACGCAGGCGCAGATATCCATACACACACACACATATATACATAAATGCACACGCATACACATACACACGTGCACACGCACGCACATGTACACACATAAACGTTAACTCCCGCACTCTCACATGGACACGGATGGACACATGAACAGGCACCCATATGAACAGAATTGGTGGATTAAGTATATGATTAAAGGAAACCCTCTGGATATTACTGGATATTACTGTCCGAATGTTCTAGGCCTCATAAAGCAAGCTACCAGGTTTCCATAGCGTAGTAACTGACAGAAATTGCAACATTCTCCTTGAATGGGACGTCAGCACGTTGCAGACTTATTCAATTGCCGTTGAGTTGACTGGAATAACGTGAAATGAAGTATTTTGCTCGAGCACATACTGGGGTTGGACAAAATAACGGAAACACCTAGCATCATAGCATCATAAATTTGAAATAGGTATGCTTTTGGTGATATACAAAGTGGTGTCAAATTCCAGTTTCGAACAAGTGGTGGACTATTCAGTCATCAGCGTTTCAAAGCCAGAACATTGCTACGCACCAGTATCATTCGTGAACTGCTTTTTGCAGATGATGCAACCTTCTTAGAGGAAGCTCAGGAACTTCGATACCGGTTTTCTGCTGCATGTAAAGCCTTTGGTTTGACCATCAGCATAAAGAAGACGGAAGTAATCCACCAACCTTGCCGTACCCCTAAACAAATTCGAGGTGTCAAGCAGAGGCTACTGGTTCACAATTTTCCTGACTCTCCTATACAGGTTGATGGGAAAAACCTAAATTATGTGAAATCATTTACATATGTTGGTAGTAAAGTGAATTTGAGCGCTTCCCTTCATGATGAAATCGTCAACCGTCTTGCAAAAGCAACCACGCATTTGACAAACTCCGTCATCGCCTATAGAATGAAAGGGGCATCAAACTTGCCACCAAAGTACAGGTCTATAAAACTGCCATGCTTACTACTTTCTTGTATGGCTCAGAATCGTGGATACCCTATAGACGACACATTAACCAACTAGACCTCTTCCATAAAAGCTGACTGAGGACACTATGCGCTTACTCACTAAAAGACAGAGTTTCTAGTGCAGACCTGTTTAGCAAGTGTAAGATTAGTGGAATCGAGAGCTTCCATATGTAATCACAATTATGCTGGGCTGACCATGTCGTCAGAATGAGTGACAAAACAATACCCCAAATCTTCATGTACAGCCAGCTTGATAGTGGGCACATGAATGTTGGTCGACCATGGCTCAGATATAAGGACAAGGTGAAAAGTAACCTCTTAGGAATAAAGATAGCTCACAACTCCTTTGAGCGAACAGCCTTGGACCGAACAAAATGGAGACCGTAGTGTCAAAATGGTATAAGAAACCTTGTTGCAACCAGCATTAACAGGTTTCGGGGTGCAAGGCAAAGTAGAAAAGTGGCTGCTAATATACCACTTGCACTGATCTGTAATCCTCATACTTGCAGAATCTGTGGGTTTTCTTGCAAATCTTTGT
>NC_068981.1:74319910-74320829 GCF_001194135.2 Octopus bimaculoides | reverse complement strand
TGGTACTCTGAGTTTCAAGCGCGTGGCTAGTCTTCGGCCATTGGGGTCTGCATGGGGTCTTGTTCAAATGACTTCAAATTTTAACAGTACGTGTAGAAACAGGTCAAAATTTTATGTTTAATGTTTGATATGTTTATATATCAGGTAGATAAATGGCATTCACTGGAAGAGAAAAGGCGTTTTGTGTGTTGGAGTATGCTCGTAGCGTGCATGAGTGAGCTCTCCAAGAAGTCATCAGCAGCAATGCAGATATGGACATAGAACAAAAAATTCAAAGAGGAAGGCTGTTTGTGCAGGGCATAAGGAACTGGACGACCACTAACATCGGAAGAGACGGTCGAGAGGGTTCGCCAAAAACTCATGCGGAGTCCCAAGAAGTCCATAAGAAGAACAAGTCTGGAAACCCAGATTCCACCAACAACGGTTAGGCGCATCCTGAGGAAACGCCAGGTAATGAAACCCTACAAGCTGCAGCTCGTTCAGGCCATGACGGCAGATGACAAGCGAAATCGCAAACGTGGGGCTATGTGAAGGGCCTGGTCTATGTCCCCCTCTTCCTGCAAACTTAGTGGAACTCGAGCAGAGAATCACTACCACACTGGAGACATGCTGCAGCGTGTATGGGAGGAGCTGGCCTACGGACTTGACGTGTGCCGTGTGTCAAGCGCATATTGAACATTTGTGAAATCGTTCATAGAATCCACATACTTTTGAATTTCTCATTTAAATTTGGAGGAATAAATCTCGTTGCTTAACATTAAGCCTGTTTAGTTTCATTTGCTCTGACTATGTAGTTTCTGTGATATTTACATGTCAAATGATCGCAAATTTTTTTGAAACACCCTGTATATACATTAATTTTTTATCTAGGGAAAATGATGCAAAAGTGACTCAAAGGCAGGAAATCCATCAAACATGT
>NC_068981.1:74311590-74317344 GCF_001194135.2 Octopus bimaculoides | reverse complement strand
TGTGTGTGTGTGTGTGTGTGTGTGTGTGTGTGTGTGTGTGTGTGTGTGTGTGTGTGTGCCTGCGTGTGGACATACGTACATACATACAAACAGATGGATAGTTATATTGATATATCTTTGTATGAATGTATGTATGTGTACACATACATGCTCTCACGCACATGCAGAGCAAAGATGTTTTAAATGTCTTTTCTCGACAAATACATACCTTCCTTCTTTTGAGTTGATCAGCTCAAAATCTATACATATATAAATACATACATACATACATACATACATACATACATACATACATACGCGTGCATACACAATATACACACACGATCGCGCGCGCTGACACATATTTATATGTATAAAAAAAATGAACAGAAGTCACAGGGTGTGGAGGGAAAAGAACGCCTGAACTTTGAAGATTCTTGTAAGTATCTCAGAAATCAAATAACGATTATTGTGGTTTTCTTCTCGTTGTTCATTGCTATAGTAATATAGGTTTTTTACTAATGGGATATAGGTTATGATGTGTGAAACTGGGACAGTCAGTCTATCAAAATACAAAGGCTAAATTGTTTGATTTTCCCCAATGCCAAAATAACTCAATTTTTACGTTTTCTTCTTTTACCTTTTTCTCAATTTCATTTTCTTTCTTTTTTTTTTACTGTTCTATTCTAGAGGAGAAAGAAAGCCATAGAGAAAAAACAAAATGAAAATTTGACACCAATATCATTTCTTAAGATTATCTTTATCTCGACCAACCCTTCTCACACCCAATAACTTTTAAAAAACGTTTACTTATTTGTCTTTTCATTCACCCTTTTCCTTTTTATAGTTTTCCGACTTTCTTTTTTTTTTACTTCATTGTTTTTCTCTATATCTTGTGTCTGTGAGAACATACACGCTCTCTCGCCTTCCCTCTCTCCCTCTCTTGCTCACACCCCACCTTTTACCAGTTTTGCAATCAGTGAAAAATCATAATGCACCACAAAATAGTCGACAGAGATTTAATTTCGTCCGTCTTTACGTCCAAGGTTCAAACTCCGCCGAGGTTGACTTTGCCTCTCATCCTTTCAGGGTCGATAAAATGAGTATTAGTTGAGCACTGGTTCGACGTAATTGACTTAACCACTTAACCACTCACCATCGTCATCATCGTCATCATGGTTATCATTATGCAGGTGACGAGTTAAGAGAATCGGACAAAATGCTCATCAGTATTTCTTCCGGGTCTTCAAATTTTGAATACAAATCACGTCGAAGTCAATTGCGACTTATATCCTTTTAGGGCCGATGAACTAATCTTCTAGTCAAGTGCTTGGGTAGATGTCATCGACTTTCTCCTCCCGTCAAAATGACCTCTGTCAAAGTTTGAAACAAAGGCAGCGAGCTGGCAGAATCGTTAGCGCGTCAGCGTAAACGTTTAGGGGCATTTCTAGTATTGCTATCTTTTTGAGTGTACTTATATCTATCCTTATCGGTAATTTGTGAATATTTTTACAGAAACGACTATACATCACATCAGTTGTGCCAATTTCAAATTCGATAGCAGAAACATTTCTTAGCTACTACAAAGTCGATGGTACCTAAAGCATTTCTTCCGGCTCTTTATGTTCTAAATTCAAATACTGAGGTCAACTTTGCCTTTCATACTTTCAGGGTCGATAAAATAAAGTAACAGTCAAGTACTGAAGTTGACGTTATCGACTTGCTCCGGAGCTTCAAATTTGCTAGCCTTGTGTCAAAATTAGAGAGCAACATAGATCTTTTCTGTGTGGCTACACCTGTGTAAAATTCAAAGTTTAGCGAAAATTTTAAAATTTGGTGTATTGATGTAATTTTCCACGCTGAACCCCAGGGACCAGTTCATTTTTTCCAGAAATTTTTTTTTTAAAATTACAAAGTTTGATCATTTTTAGCCGGTCAGGAGACAGGATTTGGAAGCTGTCGTTTTGTGCGTAACTGCACGTGTTGTCAACTGTAGATACATGAAATACAGGCGGAATTCTGCTTTACGCACGACACATAATCCTTCATAACATTTTTATTCTTTGGAACCTTTAGAAAATTTTCTACACACAGTAATTTATACGCTTATGCAAGAACCAAAAAAAGAAAGAAAAATTTGGGGGCGTGATTTAAGGATTATTTAGCTGTTATTTTTAGCATGTCTCACGACCACCTCATACGTCGTGTTTTAATAAGCGAAAAATGACCACATTATTTGACAGAAGCATAGCAAAGGAGTAAGCAGCTTGGGCACAGCTTGGCTTGTTACTATGGAAACAGACACCTTTATGTCTGTGGCTTTGGATTGGCTAAAATTACCTCAAATTTGCAAACTTTAAAAGCTATTAACTTTTTATTAATTGATTTATGGTAAAATTGATTTCCATATTAATGGTTACCATTCAAAAACTACACCAGAACACTAAATATGAAACAATTTGGAACAAAAATTGAAGAAAGTGAAAAGTGGCAGCCAAACAGAAAAGATCCAGAATCATTATTAATATTATTTCATTTAGAAAAGCAGCAAACTTGCAGAATCATTGGAACACAGGGAAATTAGTTTGAGATATTTGTTCCGACTCTTTACATATTCAATTGAAATTCCGTCGATGTCAGCCTTACTTCGTATCCTTTCAATGTTGATAAAATATAAATATCTCTAGCACTGGGTTGATGGTATCTGAAACCTTCCCTTCAAAACTATTGGACTTGAGCTTTTATTACTGTGATCGGTGTTGGTAGAATGATACATATTTCATAAACCACTTCTAAGGTTTTTAACATTTATACCACTTTACTGTCTTACGTTTACGAATTTGTAACGGCCTTCTTGCTAAGCTAACGTTATTATTATTATTATTATTATTATTATTATTATTATTATTATTATTATTATTATTATTATTATTACTTTCGGTGGAGGAGAACTATAGGTGGTGGTCGTAATTGTGTTATTATTTAAAAGATAACGAAAGAAAAACAGAAAAAAAGCCCACAAAGGGTTACTAAGTTTACAAATAAAATCTTTGTTTTGTGAAGCATGTCAGTAGCTGTCAGTTGTCAAACGATAAAGACAAACTTTTATACTAGGGGAACTGAAAATAGATAGTAAATATATAAAACAACAGAAGGTACCCTAACATGAAATAACCAAAACAAAGTGTTTCCTCACATGCAGTAAAAAGAAAAATGAAAAAAAAAAAAGAATTTTGATTAAATCCTCACTTCTGAACGTTTTACATGCATAGTAAACAGCCTTTACAAATATGTAGGAACGCACATGTTTGTACGAATGTGTACGCGTTAGTAATACACACACTTGCTGAGATAAAGACATAATAATTCATACATCTATATACAGACATACGCATATACGTACATGTATACATTTACACAAGCATGTATGTGTGTATGTGTGTGTGTGTGTGTGTGTGTGTGTATGTGGATATATATGTGTGTTTATACATATATATATATATATATATATATATATACATATACACACATGCGCACGCATTTATAGCAACATATATGTAACCACATGGACACATGCGCGCGTGTGTGTGTGCGTGCGTGTATGTGTGTGTGTGTGCGTGTGTGTGCGTGTGTGTGCGTGTGTGTTTGTTTGAGTGTGGGAGCAATTATTGTGTAGCGAACCAGTGGAGCCACTGAGGGCATTTTTTTGGTAAGAAAGAGTTTAAAAAAGAAAGAAAAAAAAATCCCTTCTTTTGGCGTCCGCTATCACAAAGACGATGTTACTCAGTATGCGTGAAAGTCAAATGCCTTGGCAAGGGATAGGAGGACATCATTTCTGTGACGTGGTAAGGAATCACATGCATGAACGAAGTTGTATATCCTTAATGTCCTTCAGCAGAATGTACTAATAACATTAGTCGTTGTTGTTGTTTATATTTTGGCTAGCCTTGATCCAGCAGAACTATGATCAAAAGAATTCTGCCTCGGCCATCTCGTCATTCTCTTGAGCATTGTATATTTAAAACTATCCAATTAGCTAATTTCTCTTTGTAATTTGAAATAGGAAGGGGCAACTGGAGGACGATTTGAAGAGGAGTTTCGGATTAGGTACTCCGTAGTCTTGTGGGGAAAACGAAAAGGTTAATTATTTCTTCCGTTTTGTTTTTTGTACACTTATTCTTAACGCAACTAGGCAGGTTCAAACGCAGAACACACTGGGTGTTGTAGTGTACGTATGAGGAGAATAACTCCTCCCTTTTACGTTAAGTGTGTTCAATACATTCGTCTCGTTGGTGCACGGCTGTCTGAGACACCAGTGTTTCGACATGTGTCTCGAAACACGAGTGTTTTGCGAGTGTCCCAGAATGCCGTGCACCAGTAAGACGAGTGAGTTGGATAAACTGTTGTAGTAAAAGGGGGAAGATATTTTCCTAAGACATACATTACAGCGCATAACATATTTTGTGTCTGAACCTACCCTGATGTGCAGATATTCATTTCAGATCTCGTTGTAGACGATGAAAATAACGATTTTTTTTCATTTTTTTTTTGGTTACATTTTTCGCCATCTTTCAAAACATTTTCGTTTCTTATAGGTGAAAGCAAGTGACCTAGTGATTAAGGCGTTGGGTTAACGATCGTCAGTTCATGTGTTCGATTCTGAAACCGTACAGCGCATGATGATGTCCTTAAGTAAAGCGCTTCCTTTCCGGGTGTTCCAGTACACTCAGTTAAAAATTAGCACCTGTAGCACCTATGACGGACTGGCGTCCTGCGCCGGAAGGGAAATGTGAACCTTGTACTCACAGCTTTAACACATTAGAAATCCGGCTAAGTTCTGGTTTCGTTAGCCTTTCTCGAAGCAGACCTGAAAATAGAAAAGTTATGATGTGTTTAATACGTTTGCGTTCGTATGCAATCATGGATAAATAAACATCGATTTATGTATCTGTTGTTTAGCTTCTGGTCTGCTTGGCCAAGCAGGCCTATCATCAAAGGCTCTCCTATCGTTAAAATCCTGTCTCGGGGACTTATGTTGAAGATGCTAGGGTGCGAGTTGAGGGAAGATTTAGCTGGTATTTCTAGCAGATCAAACTACTGCATAGAGGCTTCCTCGCTGGCTCATCGATTTACTGGAAATTCTTAATCGGTTTTAGAGAATAGATTTCATTATTCACACACGTGCGCGTGCATGTACACACATAACGATGCTGTGTAGCAAACAAATGAGAAGAAAATATTATTATACATGGCTCTATTATTTTCATCGTTACAATGTATGACACGACTTGGAACTGTTGCTACGCTCTAATTATTCGCCGTTCTGTTATCCATTCTGTAGTTAGCTAAAGTAATCATTTGTTGACTGCTAGAAGACTGGAGGAAAAAAGAGAACAAGAAGGAGTAAGGCAGTCTACCTTTCTGGGCTGACAAGTCGATAGGGTGAAAGTTGTATTGCTGTGCGATGACAATCCATAAGTGAAAGGAGAGAAATAGATGCTCTTCGGCTTGGCATCAAGAAACCTAAGAAATAGACCCGATTTTGGGTTCTGTATTTTTTTTTTTACTAACTAAATTAGGTCAGATTTTCCGTCTCTTCTCTGCCTGAACCCTATTTAATCTAATAATATTAACTTAAACAATAGAATTCAACTAAGTGTGACTGTTGATTCTCATAAACTTTTTGGTGCAAAAGCGGAGAAGAAAAGGGGGAAAAAATGTATATTCGATTTCGAATCTTTGGCTTAGAATCTAAAAAGCTATTTGTTACACAGG
>NC_068981.1:74310272-74311362 GCF_001194135.2 Octopus bimaculoides | reverse complement strand
ACACACACACACACACACACACACACACAGAGGCGTGCATTGGTTAAGAGTCTTGGGTAGGAGATTAGAATAACTTTGAAAGCGTAGGTCTTTTCAGTTGTTTTCAGTTGCGGCTTTTTATTCTCACAATGCCTTCGCTTGTATGGCGAACTCGTTTTTCTCTAAGCCTGCAAAATGGCGTCTTCTAAAAAAAAAAAACAGAAATACAATGAAGGAACTACTACGGGAAACCACCTTAGCATTTCTCCCACGAAAATTACTCGCAGCTACGCGATGTCAACGAAGTAATCAGGAGTCCTTCGACGACCTGATGGCGCAGAGATTATTTGTGAATGTGCTGCTTTTAATTATTTGTGATTTGATGTATATATGTATGCATATGTATGTGTGCATTGTGTATGTGTGCGCATGTATGTATGCATGTATGTGCGTATGTGTGTGTGAGTGTGTGTGTGTGTGTGTGCACGCTTAAGAATATATTCATTGCATCGAGTAGAGTGTGTTTAGGCATTTAAAGTATGGCGGAAACACATTCATTAAATACACCGGAAATAAGGGTATTCGATTACCAACATTTAAAAGTCAAATAGTAGTAGTAATATTAACCACCACTACCACCACAATCACTTTCACTAACGCCTTCATCACCATCTCTACCACCACCACCACCACCACCACCACCAAAACCGCCACTACTACCATCACCAGCATTCATAATCACCAATACTACTACTATAGCAATCGCCACCACCACCGCTACCCATAGATACACACAATAAGCAAATGCCACGATAACAAAACAAAATAGTGCGATAACGTCGCTAACAGTACAACACTATCTTCTACTTATTGTTAAACATCAGCCATGCAATTAGCCAGAGCAAGTAAAGCATGAATATATGAACAAGCGAACACATACAGTAAAGAATGAAATAATGAAAGAATAAATTAATAAATCAACGTTATAAATAAGCGACGAATAGATAAAATCATACATAAAGAAATGATTGGTGGAAAAGTTGTTAGACTGTTTTGTGGTGGCGTTGAATTGTTTGAAAACAGATCTCGTTGTAAATGGCATGTCACAGCC
>NC_068981.1:74307703-74309881 GCF_001194135.2 Octopus bimaculoides | reverse complement strand
CGTATTCTTTCTGTTGAAGAGCGTAGCTCGAAACGTCAAAGACTTTCCGTATTCCCGAGCGTCATACTAATATATACTTTTGTTATTTACACCACCTGTCCTCGTCTGTTGTTATTATTTGTATATTCTCCCATATATATACATTCATATATATATACACACATACATGCACAGACACAGACACGCACACATATATGTATTATGCATGTATATATATTTATGTACGTATGTATGTATATACATGCATTCATATATGGAGAGAAAGTGAGGAGGAAAAATGCCCAAGAAAGGTGAGACAGAAAGAGGTAATGGAAAAAAATACACGCCCACACTCGCATAGATATACACAGAAGTACGCATGTAATTATGTTAGATTTTGTAAGAAATAACCAGGCACAGAACTCACAAACGCGTGCACGCGCGAGCGCACAGACACAGACACAGACAGACAGATAGATAGACAAACAGACCCCCCCCACACACACACACACACACATGTATATAGTTATGCATGTCTAAATGAAATATTAATCGGAAATACAAAATAGTGTTACAATCAAGATTTGGAAAACCTAAGTTTAGGGAACAATTTAAGAATAATAAGACTTGCTGAAACAACCAAAGACATAAATCTCCCGTCGTAGATGATGATTTAATTTCCGTGATAGCATCATATTAATAACAGTATCGCTCGCTTCAGTGTGCAAGTAGATTTAAAGAAAAACTTTACTAGGAAAAGGTGTAGTGAACCAAGTATACATACATGCATGCACTCAATAAAATGTAAGCACCGCAAACTTGATCTGGGATAGAGAAGAGAAACTGTGCATAGTTGTGGAAATTAGCTGCCCGGGGGATGTTAACATAAAGCTGAAGATCAGTGCACAAGAGAACACCTACTCTGAACTATTGAGAAATCTACAGTTACTCTATCCAGATTACAACTTCAGGTTTATATTTGTAATTATTAGGGACCTGGGATATGTAACACAGTGCCTAAATATCAATGTTGAGAAATTAGCCTTCTGAAAACCAGAAAGGAGAAAGCTAATTCGAAGACTACAAATCCATTCCATCACTGGAACTGTAAAAATCTGTAAAACTCTCCAGAAGTTTATCATTTAAATAGATATGAACATGTCTAGATATGCAACTATATCCTTGAGAATACATACATAAAGCAAAACATACAAATCTGCACATATACATACATAAATACATACATACATACACACAATAATACCTTGTTGTTGATATTGAAATTCCAATGAAAGAGCCTTGAATCTAGGTTAGAAACCTGTTCTTTCTCTATTGGCAAGAAATCTTGAAATAAAACTGAACAATGACATACATACATAAATACATACATAAATGATATGAAAATAAATCTATTGGATACTCAAAATTTTAAACTCTTCATCAGATAACTTTAAAGTGCAGCAAAAAGTCAACCATGGAAAATAAATTATTGCTATATCAGTAACGTATCTAGTTTTTATTTTATCTTGAAATATTTTAATTTATCTCATTTTACACTGTAAATGCTTGTATTTTTCTATAAACAACATCTAGTAACTATTTAGTAGATTGAAGGAGATTAATGTCTTTGTGCAATATGATTAGAAAAAGCACAAACAGAGGAAATAATTATATTGCTCAATATTAATTTAAACTTAAATAACTGCGCATTAAATGAAATTAATGACCGTTGCTAAAGAGTGTGGATCTTTATCAAACCATGCACGTTGTGCATTTCAGAAATCTATGGAAGTTTGTATAGTTAGTTCCTTTACTTAATCAACTCTCCAAGCTACTTTACACACTCATTTACATAAGATACAGTTTCTATGATGAGTTTTCTCTTAGAAATAAATGTGTATAGTGTGCGTGGTCATATAAAAAGGGGTGCTGAAAAGTTCCTGGCTTTGGGAAAAGAAAAGACAGGAGGATCAGTTAATTATGATTTTATTCAACATAATCCCCCTCAGATTTACACACTTATTGCAGTGATACATAAGTTTTTCTAAGCACTGTAAAAGAACTCGGAAGGTTGAGCCTCCAACCAGGCTTTCTCGAGACCCTTAAAAGCAGGTACTTTTCACTATCTCTTCAAAAGTCATATGTTCAATCGGCATATGTAGCCATACAAGTGAGACTCTTCGATGTATGTTCATGCAT
>NC_068981.1:74301967-74306558 GCF_001194135.2 Octopus bimaculoides | reverse complement strand
ATATATATATATATATATATATATATATATAGGTATTTATACACACACACATATATTTATATACACACACGTATACGTATATACATGCACCCCACGTGCACATATGCGACCACACATAATGGCATACCACATATTGGACTGCAGATTTTAGTTAATTTTTATCTTTCTTCACTTTGTTCTTTCAAACCCTTTCACGCTTTCCGTCGAACGAAATATCCTCACTGATGAAATAGTCCACTCTGTAGTCAGGAAATATCAATGCTTCACAATGAATAAAGCTTTGTTACATTTCAATTTCGAACCCAAATTTCACATCTCCAGTTGGTTTCTGTCTTCCCTATAACTAATGCCTATAAAATATTTATCAGTGGGACAGTAGCAGCATCAAAACAATTATCTTATTAGTTACAGCTAGACGGGAAACGTTGATGACTCTTGCAGGCCCAGTTGATTTTTAGCTTGAAAAACGAGGTTGTAAAGGAAATTCCAGACGGTTACAGTTCTGTGACTGAAGGATTGGCTAAAATGTTGAGTGTAGAGAATATAGAAGTGACGCATTGGAGAAATACTGCAAAAAAAATGAGAAACGAATTTGTTTACAGAAACAGAGATCATTGCTGTGAAAAGCTTGTTTTGGTTTCAGTCAGTTGTGCGTGCGTTGTGTGTGTGTGTGTGTGTGTGTGTGCGTGTGTGTGTGTGTGTGTGTGTGTGTGTGTGTGTGTGTGTGTGTGTGTGTTTGTGTTTGTAGTAGTAGTAGTAGTAGTAGTAGTAGTAGTTGCTGTACTGTTTTTTTTTACAAGTGAGCAATATTACACAGTCCGTATCACATGAGCTTTGTAGTGTTAGTAAATGATCAATAATCTGAAAGGTAAGCTCGACCCTGAGATATAATACTACGCTTATGATACGAAAATATCAATGAGAGAATAACAAAGCTTGTGAAAAATAGAATTTGATGGATTTACTGTGTATAGATAGGGAAATCATAGGTGCAATATGTCACAACTGAGTTATGATGTTGTTGAAAAAGACAAAATCCTTATGTTAACATTGAAAGGATTTTTTGAGCTCTTTGCTAATGTAAGTAGTGGAGATCTGGAGTATAATGCCTTGTGTGAATAACGCGTGCGTGTGACGAAGTTTAAGAAGTGACGGATAGTATCAACTGTATAAGATTATATGTTTGGTTAGAAGTAACAATAAGGAAGTCATTAATGTACAGAAGGAAGAATGTGAGACAACCAAACCTTGATGCCTTAGAATGTGAGTAGAATGGAGACGCATCAACGCACACAGCAATTACTCTGTTTTACAGGAAATATCTGATCAAAGAGATAAGCTCAAACGTGGGAAACTTAGATCTTACTCATACCATACACAGTCGAAGGTTTTCCTTGTGTCAAAGGCAACAGTATGACTTCCACCGATATTCTAAATCGTGCCAGTGGCCAACGAGAAGTGTGTGAGAGTCTTAAGGTTATGAACGAAATGCTTCTTTACAACTGCTCCCATTACATTTTAGAAACTGGAAGTTAGTGTGATTAGTTGATAGTTAGTTCATACAGGTGCAAAATGGATTGAGTGTTGGGAGATTCTGCGTTGATCAGGGGTAGAACTACCGAAGACTATCAAACGATGACATTTATTAATCAGGATAATACCGGTAGTGTAGGAGAGTTAAACATTATTATTAAGCAAAAACAAGGGCGGCAGATCAAAAGTAAAAATTTAAGTAGGTTAACGCACAAGAAATTCAATTAGTTAAAACTGGAGATGCTAAGTGAGGATATTAAATAACGAAGACTATTATGAATTTTTATTTCCATTCAGAAGAGGAAACACCAGCAGCGTCCGATAAATGGGAGAGTGAAATAGTTAGTGGTTTTGTGTAGTGAGGCCACCGAGAATGCTGATTTCAGATGGAAGTGAGTTCAGTTAGATTATCTGAAGGCAAGATGATAGGTAGTAAAACAAATGTTAGCAGTTAAATGAGACGTATAGAGATCAAATTAAAAGGAAGTTTCTTCATCAAGTGCCTTTATGAAAAATGGTACTGTTAACAAACGATGGAAACCTTTATTTTTTTAATATCTATATAATAACCCGCTTGTTCGTTCGCCCGTTATACTTCAGATAGAAAAGTGGAGGTGGAGTGAGCGAAAGGTGGAGTAACAATGTGTGATAGAGAGAGGGGGGAAGAAATATGAGTAGAGAAGAAAGAAGAGAGGAGTATAATAATACAATAAGACCAAACGCATCACGTGGTTAGTTTAAAGGAGAAGCGAAGAGCGAGAGAAAAAGGTGAGAGAAAAGTGAGGGAGAGAAATATTAATGATGTGCTGCAGGGTGGGGAGGGAAAGGTGAAGTGAAAGAGAGAAATGTTAAAGACATGAAGATAGGAATTACATGGTTAAAATGTTTGTTGAAGAGGTAGAGAGAAAAAAGAGAAATATAAAGTGCTTGGTAGAGGGAAATTTTGAAAAATCATACATGTTATTGCGATTGGAAGTGAGATAACTTGGGCAAATAAGAATAAAAAATCATCCTCTCTTTCTTAAATAGCTTCTCTTAATCTTTTTCGTTCCACAAGTCCCACTAGTAATTCTATAATTCTATATCTATTCTGTTTTAAGGTAATGAGGACATCCTTTGAAGTCATTCTTACTTTGTTTCTTTAAATAAAAAATAAATACGTGTTACTTTTAACATGATAAAAATCAAGCTTATAACCGATTCAATGAACAATGATATCTCGTTTCTCAAGGGACACACAGCTTACACGTCAATAAGAAATATATTCTCTTCATTCAAAACGTTTCTCTGCTTTACTTTTTTCTGTTTGAGAAGAATAGATAAATTTTATTCTTAGTCACTTCAGAAATTGAAACTACTTTGTTATAGGTCCTGTTTGAAACTTCAGAGGAAAGCGGCAAGTCTTCGTTGAATAATGTCTTCGACCCATTTTCCCCCCACTTCATTGTATGAATGAATCTATGAAACTTCGTTTACATAAGGACACATAGAAAGCAATGAACATCTGAAATTTCCATTTGCTCATCCCCTACAAAATAGATCTTCTGTCTTATATACACAAACAACAAGCGTCAAAATGTGGGGTAAAATTACCCTAAATTCCCACCACTAGGATTATAAAGGCTTTACCGTGAGTCAGAGTATCAGACACATACACAGTCATAGCACAAACAAACACACACACACACACACATACACACACACACACACACACAAACACATACACATACATTGAGAGAGAGAGAGAGAGAGAGAGAGAGAGAAAAGAGAGAAAGAGATAGACAGAGAGAGAGAGAAATTGATAGATACATATATACACACATGCATTTTTAGATACATGTATGTGTGTAACTGTATGTATGTATGTATGTATTGTGTGTATACATACATACATACATGCACAGACACATATATATATACACACCCATGTATGTGTATGTGTGCTTATGTGTGTATGAGTGTGTGCGTGTATGAGTGTGTATGTCAAGAATTTTAGAAGGTTTCGAGAGAGCTTGAAATAATTCCATTTTGGAATAGTGACTCTTGAGGATCGCATGACATGTAAATATTGGGTCGAAAAACCCCCTTTGAAAGAAAAAAAATTGTATACTGCCCGACTTTTTCTGCCCAAAAGGGTTTTTCAACCCAGTATTTACATAGTATTATTTATAGCTACATGTCAACTTCGAATACCATTATTCCAGTAAAGATCTGTGAGTTTATCTATCTATCTATCTATCTATCTATCTATCTATCTATCTATCTATCTATCTATCTATCTATCTATCTATCTATCCATCTATTTATTTATCTATCCATCTATCTATCTATTTATCTATCTAACCTATATACAATGCTAATGTGGTAATGGGTGCTGACCCATGTTTGTGACTGTTCCGCTTTCAAATTTGGCAATATACTACTACTACTACTACTACTACTACTACTACTACTACTACTACTACTACTACTTCTGCCACTCCCTTAGTTGCTCCCACCCTTGTAATCTCTCTTCCTTTGTTCTCTATTCTACTTCTCAACTTCCTCCACCTTCCCCACACAATAGCCATTCCTCAAGTGCTCTGCTTGTTATTTCCAGAAATGGCTCTGAATGAAATAGCAGTAACTTTATTTAAGGTCGTTCAATTTACCTCACTTGATCAATAGCCCAGCTGAATAAACATCTCAGTAATGTAACGATAATGATTACTGGAAACAGCTATAAGCCAAATTTGATCTAATAAAAAAATTGTATTCGATGACCTTTATTTACGACAAAAAGTTCAACAATTGCTTCAAAGTTTGGCTTATGTAATCTGATGAAGACTACAGAGAAGAAACTTCGAAATAACTGTGAACGTTTATATAGTAGAAAAAAATCAACAGGCGCATGCGTGGTAGGAAGCTTCCTTCCCAACCACATGGTTCCGGGTTTTGTCCAACTGCATGGCACTTTGGGCAAATATCTTTTACTATAACCCTGGCCGACTAAAACTTTGTGAGTGGATTTGGTAGACGGAAATTGAAAGAAGCCCGTCGTATATATATATATATATAT
>NC_068981.1:74298404-74300404 GCF_001194135.2 Octopus bimaculoides | reverse complement strand
ATATATACAGACATATATACGACGGGCTTCTTTCAGTTTCCGTCCACCAAATCCACTCACAAGGCTTTGGTTGGCCCGAGGCTATAGTAGAAGACACTTGCCCAAGGTGCCACGCAGTGGGACTGAACCCGGAACCATGTAGTTGGTAAGCAAGCTACTTACCACACAGCCACTCCTGTTTTTTTTAAAAATTTCTGCTCAGTTGTTGGGTAAATGTTGATTATAGTTATTAAATTCTAATACTTCGACTGTCATAGGAGGACTGTTTATATTAAAGGAGGGCAAATAACAACAGCTAAAACTACAACAGTAACAACATTAAAACAAGAACAAAGGCAACAGAGCAACAAAGCAGAAGAGATGAAAGGCGAAGTTGAACCCTAAGGAATTTGCATTGTGTAGGTCAGCGAAGCTTTATACTATAGGGTAAGAGCGCAGTACATTGACTCAGTACAACAATTCGTTTTCCTGTTGTTTTTTATCTCTTTTTTTTTTGTGAAGGAGGCGAGGTTTCTTGAACATCTCCGCTTATGTACTATGAAGCATTTACTCCGACATTGTTCCGTTTCTTTCATCCCTTTTATATTTAAGCATTTATATAACCTATGCGACGTAACCAAACACTCCCCATTCACCTACCAATAAAAAGAGTACCCTTTCTCCAGCATTGAAAAAAAAAAAAAAAAAGATTAATGTCAACTAAAAGCAATCCTGAAGCTGAAAACGAAAACTGAGAAGTTGTCCTCTTAGTGTCGAGGTTATTTCCAAATATAGACATTAATAAGAAAATAGCGATAAAACCCGCCCATGAAATTTGATCTGCTCTCATATCACTTGAACGTCCACTAAATACACATACACCAATAAATACATGCAAGCAAGCGTAGATACACGCATTTAGAGAAATGCATAGATAAAATTACATATATACATACATACACTTTGATACACACATATCTCTAGGGTATACTGTACACACCCGAAAACATACAAACTGTCATTAAAATTGTCATCCATTTACATAAAAGTGCATAGAAATATATATATATATACTCATGAATGTGTATGTATGTAATTGTGTATCTAGCTGTGTAACTATGAATCTATTTACATACACATATCTATCTATCTATCTATCTATCTATCTATCTATCTATCTATCTATCTATCTATCTATTTATCTATCTGTCTGCTAACGGATTATCGATGCGCTATAATCCGTTAGCAGTCAGCCACTACTTAACTTTCATTAATGTATTCTTTTTGAGAAGGTTACACTGATATTAAAGAGTGAAGGATGTTCGCTATAGTGGACGACACTCTCACACATTCGTGTCTGCGACCTTTATTAGTATCAAATATCTTGTCTTGCCCTACAGCTGGATTCCACCGATAGAGAAAAAGTTTATGACGTGTCGTGGACAGCAATATATGTATATATTCTCTATCTTTTCTCTTTTCAAAGAGTCAAGGTCTACATAACGTCCTTGGTTTGTAAACGTATATACGGTAACGTCCTTTATTATTATTGTATATATAACATAATGCAAACGTGTAGTTTTTTGTGCACTTTGTTTGCAGAAAATAAAGAATTAACAGTATTAACGGCAGTGAAAAATAAATATAGCTTAAGCTATTAGATTAAGGTATTTTCGCGCCCGACATCACAAAATGCGCCTGAATAAACATTGCCGGACAGCAAATAGAGACACGGACATTGCTTAGAAAATATTTTTCATTTTTAACCTCGTATATAGTACGCACTAGGGATTTTGACCTTTAAATTTTGGGGGAAAAATGCGGATTATACTCGAGGATTTACGGTATCTATTTAGCATTTTGAACAAGGATTTTTCTCTATGTTTATAATCGAAAGTATATTGCATGCAATTAAGAAAAGAATAATATATGGGTGTGCTTTTTAAAATAAAAGCGATCAAATTAAACAGACTTCTGATTTAGATACAAGACCAGAAATTTGAAAGGGAGGGAACAGTTTA
>NC_068981.1:74295922-74296866 GCF_001194135.2 Octopus bimaculoides | reverse complement strand
TATATATATATATATATATATGTATATATATACATATATATGTGTGTGTGTGTGTGTGTATACATGTATAGATATATATACCCATGTATATATATATATATAGATATAGATATACACACACACACACACATACGAACACACGCACACACATACGTCTACATATATATGATCGTGAGCGTGAGAATGTGTGTACTTTATGCATTGCGTTTGTGTTTGTTCCCCACCACCGCTTGATGAATGCTCACGTAACTTAGCGGTTCGACAAAGAGTCCATTGGAATAAGTGCCAAAGTTAGAACATGTACTGGGGATGGGGTTGATTGACTCGCCTAAGCCCTTCAAAGCGTTGCCCTAGCATGGCTGCTGTCCTATGATTGTAACAAGTAAAATATATCAGATAAATATGTGTCTGTTGTCTGTTCTAACGATTTTACTTTATATTCCTTCACGTGCAGTTGGGCGACACGACCAAACATAGTGAGAGCGTATGTCTGAAGAAGTTTGAGAGCTTGTACACTAAACCTACTTCGAGTTGCATGTTTAGCCTTCTATCAGTGACTTGGGTCAAACTTTAGCTTCCAGTGACCTATTCAATTCTAAAATAGGCATTAATTACACACAAATTACAAAAACACAGAAATACGTGATGAAACAAAAATGCACGCCATGCACACATGTATCTATACATACATTGAGAATTTGGTTCATATAGGATTGAATTTGTTTCGGGTGTTGTTGGTTTCTTAGTTTGTCGGGTGTTTTGTTTTGTATATATTACACTATACAGTCATGTTACATGAGTAACCTTCAGTGTGATTCTAATTCTAGTAAAGATTATACATGCTGTGAGATTTGTAGTTTATCGAGGTTTTCTATGTATGTATGTATGTATGTATGTATGTATATACATGTATATGCGTATACATATACATATATATATATATA
>NC_068981.1:74293529-74295757 GCF_001194135.2 Octopus bimaculoides | reverse complement strand
ATATATATATATATATATAATACAGTGTACATTTAATACACATTAGAGATGCCCATAAAAGGACATCTGACCCGCTAGAAAGAGCAGCCAAAGCTCTACAATACAAAATTAGGGATAATTTCGAAAAGGAATGAAAAATAAAAACATTTACCATCTATATTTCGGACCAGGCTTCAAGTTATTTTAGCAAAACAAACAATGTTTTCCATGCTTGAATGATTGAAAATGTACCATCTTTTTCTAGTTCATCTAAAATATGTTCAAATGTTCGTTGGATATATTATGATTTGAATGTTGAAATTATACCCTGATCAAGCGGTTGAATCAGCGATGTTGTATTAGGTGGCAAAATACGACTTTTACATTCGGGTGTTCCAAATCTGGATGACTGGGTGCATTGTTTATAAGTAAAAGGACTTTAAACTCAAGACCTTTATCTTCTATATATCTTCTTACTTCAGGAACGAAGCAGTTGCTAAACCATTTAGTAAATATTTCTGCTGTGATCAATGATTTTTTATTGACTTTCCAATGAACTGGTAATTTACTTAAGACTACGCCTTTCATTGCACCCCGACGAGCTGATCAATTAATTAATAACGGTTTTAACAAACAATCTCCTGAGGCGTAGTGACATAACAAGAAAGTTACACGGTGCTTAGCTGCCTTAAGACCACTGGCACTTTTCTCTGATTTTGCTATATACGTTCTGTTTTTTACCAAAAGACACCAGTTTCATCTGCGTTGAAAACTTGTTCCGAAATGTAACCGCCTTCTTCAATTATTTTGGCTAGTTTTGGAAGAAATTCTTCAGCAGCAGCCTTATATGCCGATGAAATTTCACCTCTCATTTTTGTATTATGCAATGCGTGTCTTTTCAAGAATTTTGTAAGCCATGCCGTACTTGCAGCAAATTCATTCTTCTCTTTATCACTAGACAGATGTAACGAGCTTGATGACTCCACATCATTAACCTTCTTGTAAAATCGCAATACCATCTACTGGTATCCTTTTTTCATTGTTTTCTTCTATCCATATTATTAAAGCTTTCTCCTCGGGCCAACCAAAGCCTTGTGAGTGGATTTGGTAGACGGAAACTGAAAGAAACCCGTCGTAAACATGTATATGTATATGTATATATGTGCGTGTGTGCGTGTGTTTGTGCGTCTGTGTTTGTTCCCTCAACATCGTTTGACAACCGATGCTGGTGTGTTTGCGTCCCCGTAACTTAGCGGTTCGGTAGAAGAGACCGAGAGAATAAGTACTAGGCTTACAAAGAGTAAGTCCTGGGGTCGATTTGCTCGACTAAAGGCGGTGCTCTAGCATGACCGCAGTCAAATGAGTGAAAGAAGTAAGAGTAAAAGAGGGTAAGAGTATACTCTAACGGATTTCCACATATCTAGTAAATGGAATAATCAGGCTGAATGATGGCATATGGTAGCCGATAACCCCATAGGAGCTTTAAAATGCATGTTATGAGGTTATAACCCAGATAATTATTACACACACACACACATATGTATGTATATATGTATGTGCGTGTGTGTGTCTCTCTGTGTGTGTATGTATTTATATGCAACCACACAGACGTGCGTACACTCAAGTACAAATACACACATGCACACATAAATGCATACACACATACATACATACATACATACATACATACATACACACATACATACATACATACATACATACATACATACATACATACATACATTCATACATACATACATACACATATACCCAGACACATAATGTCAGTGGCAGAAAGTAAAAACAATGACATTTTCATGGAAATCTGTTATGTTCGTGGCTGTGAGGAGAGTGTGGGTGAGTGGCTGTATGGGTGCCTTTTGACAATGTGCTTGAGTGCATGTGTTGGAATATGTATCTATGCATATGTATGTATGTCTGTATGTATGTATCTGTGAGTGTGTATGTGCGTCTGTGTTTGTTCGCTTGTTTGCTTGTTTGCGTTTGTGTGTGTGTGTGCGTGTGTGTTTCTCTGTGCATGGCAGGACAAGTTCTAAAAGCGAGAGGGTGAAGAAGTTGACAAACTATCTGAGAACCGAACAAGTGTGTTTCTCCTCATTAGAAGATTGAATGGGTGTGTCGTGGGTGTGTCTTGTTTTTGTTTTAGGGATTTATTTCTTTATTTCATATATATATGTATATCGCCTGGTTTCACATTACAATATTCAAATACATGTATGTAAACGTTT
>NC_068981.1:74292284-74292919 GCF_001194135.2 Octopus bimaculoides | reverse complement strand
TATATATATATATATGTATGTATGTATGTATGTATGTATGTACGTATACATGTATGCATATATAAATTATATTTAAAATTATAGTTTAGATAAGAGACTTTGAAAAAATGTAGTATCCAAACCATGCTTTGGGCATGTTCCTAGTAGTGTGCTTTGAGAGCACATTGACCACTTACGGCTACCAGGCCTCATCTGCAGTACAGCGCTTTCGTCGCAGGATTTTGGTAAGGAATTCTTCGGTTCACGTTTACTATATTTTAAATGTTTGATAAGGAAGTCAGAGTTTACTGTAAGCTTTATTTACCACGATGATCGTTTCGGCCTATATCTTCACTGCTCCCTAGTGGATGGGGAACGATATAATGGAATCGAATGCATCCCACAGGTTACATATGTAACCTGATGTGGTTTCTTCTGCAGTGTAGGTGCATTCGATTCCACTATATTGTTCCTCTACCCACTAGGGAGCAGTGCAGATGTAAGCCGAAACAATCGTCATGCTAAATGATGCTCACAGTACACTGTTATCTCTATCAACTCTATCAATTATTTACTATATTTATATACATACATACATAAGCGCAAGAATGGCTGTATGGTAAGTAGCTTGCTTACCAACCACATGGTTCTGGGTT
>NC_068981.1:74289613-74292184 GCF_001194135.2 Octopus bimaculoides | reverse complement strand
CTACGTACATTTTATCATTGCAGTTAACTGAACCTCGGCATTGTATATTCCAAGTGAATTTGGACACCTAACTACAAGGGATGATCATGTGGACACTTCAGGATCCTAGTTTCCCTGATAATCCAAATACACTTGAAACATCCAATGATGAGTTCCGCTGAACTGCAATGGTGGAACGTATGTAGCAAATAAATATTTATACTGTTGTTTATATTAATTTACACTATGTATATGTTCTATTTATCATAACTAGTGGAACTACTTAGTGTAATTATCATCAATCGACTGTACTGGAAGATGATGATATAGCTAGAACTTTAAGTCACATTATTGTAGTCGTACATCTAACTGTATTCACAGGATGTGTGTGTGTGTGTGTGTGTGCGTGTGTGTGAGTGTGTGTGCGTGTGTGTGTGCGTGCTTGTATGTATGTAGATATTTATGTATGTGTGCATGTGTATACATATACTACTCTCTCACCTCACTCTCTCTCTATATATATATAGATGTAAATTTATATTATACACACACACACACATATATATATATATATATGTAAACGCACACATACTCACACACACATACACATATAAGCATACTTACACGCACATACACACACGTATGTATATATATATATATATATATATATATATATATATATATATATATATATGTACGTGTACACGCATGTATATATTTGTGTATATACATATACATATGTATACATACGTAATGCATATATGTGTATGTGCATGTGTATGTATGTGAGTGTATGTATATGATTATTTGCACATCAGTCTTATAACAACGAGGTCAAGTATCTTCTTATCAAATACTTTTGTAGTCCCATTTGTTCCTTTTTGTGGTTGATTTTTATCATTTTATCATTAATCATTGTTCTCGATTACCTTTGATTAAACACAACAGCAGGTGAGCCGTGAATCGTTTCGATCTCAACATCCATTGCTGGTTTAAATTGTACTTGGACATAGAACGTTGTAGAATACAACTAAATTATCGACAACATGTATTCAGTCTGTGCCTAAAATATATTCGCTGCCAGCTTCATTCTGTCATAGTCCTGCTCATATAACTGATAGCACTTACTAAAGACTTTAGTTCGCTATACTGACGATACTAGTCATTCAAAGGGAATGCTCTGACATATGACACGTGTTACGTGCAACGCTTTATTTTCAGTCTGTCTGACGGTTGTTTTAAAGTTGCAAATGTCCGTGTAATGCTCAACTACTCACACTCCATAATTCAATAAGTACGATCATTGGTCGTATGAGAATACTCATTGTCGTCAACAGGCGCCATCATCATCGTCGTTGTTGTCGTCAGTAAGGGATGATGGAGAAACGTCAACAATAACGTTATTATAACATCATCCTCGTTACAACAAGTACAAAGTGCTGATGCAACTAAATGAACTGAACTAAGCATTTTGATAATAATTTCGACGTTCTGAGTTCAAATCTGTCCAAGGTCAAATTTGTCTTTCATTCTTGCGGGGTCGATAGTGTACCAGTCAAGTACTATGGTTAATGTAAATGTAATAAACTCTGTTCAGAATTACTGGCCTTGCGCTCAAATTAGAAAATATCATTATCCTTAGTAATATTCATTTCTAACGTGGACACTGGAACTCAAATTTTGTGGCGGGGTTTACATACATAATACGTACATGCAAGTCCGAGAGTGTCTGTGGAAAAGTGTGTGTGTGTGTGTGTGTGTGTGTGTGTGAATGCAAACGTGTACTTACATGTATTTGAATATCGTAATGTGAAACCAGGCAATATATATATATAAGACATAAAGAAATAAATGCCTAAAACAAAAACAAGACACACCCACGACACACCCGTTCAATCTTCTAACTTCAATCTTCTAATGAGGAGAAACACACAAGTATATTATTTTAGCGAATCCAGGCGATGAAAAATAAAATTGTCTTCCGTGGTATCTAAACTCATAATGTAACTACCGTAACTAAAAATGCAACCTTTTTGTCTTACAATCTGAAGCTTCTGAAAATGTCAAACCTGATATATTTTATATCATAATCATTCACATAAGCACAAGGTCTTGGATTTGTGGCGTAAAAATAAGTCAACTAAATCGTACCCGTATACATCTTGATAGAGTGAAAGGTAAGGCTGACCTCAGCTGGAATTGACTGCAGATGGTGAAGTGCCGTAACACATATCACTAAGCTTTTTTTTTTTTATCGACTTCTAACGATTCTGATGCCGCATTAGCTCGTATAATATAATATTGAATGGAACATACAAAATAGAACGTGGCAGAAAAAAGATGTGTGATATCTTGTTGCCTCCCTTTCTATCTTAAAAATTGTAGACTTGTGCAGGAGTGGCTGTGTGGTAAGTAGTTGCTGCTTACCAACCACATGATTTCGGGTTCAGTCCCACTGCGTGGCACCTTGGGCAAGTGTCTTCTACTGTAGCCTCGGGCCGACCAAAGCCTTGTGAGTGGATTTGGTAGACGGAAACTGGAAGAAGCCCGTCGTATATATGTATGTATATATATATATATATATATATATAT
>NC_068981.1:74279591-74289526 GCF_001194135.2 Octopus bimaculoides | reverse complement strand
AACCGAAGGTGGTGTGTTTATTTCCCCGTAACTTAGCGGTTCGGCAAAAAGAGACCGATAGAATAAGTCCTGGGGTTCGATTTTCTCGACTAAAGGCGGTACTCCAGCATGGCCGCGGTCAAATGACTGAAACAAGTAAAAGAGTATACATTAGGAATCGTTATCACAATTTTTAAAAGGAAATTTATTCGCCAGTAATATGAATGTATACAGGCTTTCTTCTTTGTTTAACTACCAACGTTTCTGTAAACCTCTACTTATTCATTTTGTATTCACTCTGTGTTCAGAATTGTTATTCTCGTCTTAATTTTGAACTTGCTATACAGACATACACGCATGCACACATACATGTATACATACATAAATGCGCGCGCGCGCACACACAGATACATACACACACACACACATTCTCTCTCTCTCTCTCTACCTCTCTCTCTCTCTCTCTCTCACACACACTCTCTCTCTCACACACTCTCTCTCTCACACACAAACCCTCTCCCTCTCTCTCTCACACACTCCCCCCTCTCTCATACACACATAATTGGTGGCATCCATTCTCCATTGTCTTGGGTGTGTTAAAAAATGGGGAAAAGTTGGTTATCTCATCTGATTTGTAGTGCGAAGAATCCAGATTGAAATAAGCGTAACATGAGGAGACTAGATATGATCCCCAAAGTTGGACCACAGCAGCTCAAAACAGAAACAAACAGAGGAAAGCGATTCACTTTTGTTTATTCCGTTCGCTACTATACATATGGACAATCATGATGGACGCCCTGTCATGATATTGAGGTTCATGATGATAATAAAGGATTTATTCTGATGGAGTATATTTTACTAAGTAATTATGTCAGAAAATAGACAAAATAACAGACGGAAACTAATCAGTATTTTAGTATTAATCCAGAGTTTTTTTTATACCACTGTATCGCCCTTAGAAACTATGATGAACATATTCAGCTGAAGTTGAACGTCAGTGCTGATAAGTTCAAAGATGTCTGCTGATAAAAAAAGTTGATAAAATAAAAATCAAGAAGGAAAAAAAAAACTGGAAAAAAATAAGTAAATAAAAGATAGTCTGATAGGGAGACAGAAAGAAGGGTTAGGAATAGATAAACAGATAGAGAGGCGAGAAAAATGGAGGGAGTGAAGGAGTAGAGAAAAAGTATTTATATATGTGTTGACGAGAAGAGAGGAGCAGTAAAAGTATAACATCCCATGCAGATGGAATAGAACTGAGCGTGGGATAAGGACTAGTGTGAGAATATTGGTTGCGTGTAGAGAAATGTATTATGATAATACATTGAATTAAGAAAAAGTCACACTAATATTACTGAAATGGCATCTTAACATTCACACAAATACATGATAAATGATATTGTACACATGATCTTCAAATACTCACACGCACGCACACACACATATACTCATAACTCACTCTCACATACGCACATGCGTATATAGGAAATGTGCCCTGTATATGTGAAAAAAAACTTAATTCAATAAGGACTCCATGCACAATGAACTGATACCATCTGGTTCGTTACAAAGATTTTTTCAATGGATTAGATTCTTCATTCACTGAAAAGGAACATATAGCGAAATTATTGCTAAAGACTTAGACTTCCAAATTAGAGAACAGCAGCTTAAGCAACCACTGCGCGTTACGGAATCCAGCGTAAATGAAAACATTGTAATGAGAAGCACTTATACTTATTTCCATGTTTTAAAGAAAGGTTCTTTAGATGCCTTCCAATAGAATTTTTTCTCAGATATATTTTAAACGCATACTTTTTGTTGGCACGACGCCGAGGGTTCCAGTTGATCCGATCCGATCAACGGAACAGCCTGCTCGTGAAATTAACGTGCAAGTGGCTTAGCACTCCACAGACACGTGTACCCTTAACGTAGTTCTCGGGGATATTCAGCGTGACACAGTGTGACAAGGCTGACCCTTTGAATTACAGGCACAACAGAAACAGGAAGTAAGAGTGAGAGAAAGTTGTGGTGAAAGAGTACAGTAGGGTTCGCCACCATCCCATGCCGGAACCTCGTGGAGCTTTAGGTGTTTTCGCTCAATAAACACTCACAACGCCCGGTTTGGGAATCGAAACCGCGATCCAATGACCGCGAGTCCGCTGCTCTAACAGTTGGCTATTGCACCTCCACTTTAAACGCATACACATATACTATGTAAAAATAAAAATAAACCATTTTAAGAGCAAAACACTAAAATACATAAGGATATCGTAGTAATATTGAAGAAGGGTAGTCTTCACCGTGATTGCTCTTTGAAGGGAGGTGGTGCATTAGGAGTTACTGGGAATGAGAGGAGGTCTGTTTTTTGTCATGTTGTTCATCATCGTCAGCTTCTGCTTCAGTGGAGAACGCTGTATCTAAAGTTGCTTGATGTTCACGGCGTATTTGTGAAACAAAGCATATTATGAAGAAGCTCACAAAGATCGTTATCGGTAAAGACTTGTAGACGTTCTTCCAACACTGCTTATATTTTAACTATAAAATCTTGGTATACGCATTTAAAACAACATTAAATTAACAGAGCTGTTTATGTATCATACTCAACACCACTCCCCATACAAGTATTCATATATATATATATATATATATATATATATACACAGGCGGTTGATATGTATGATGTGTCTGAGTGAGAATCTCTTCAAAGACATGCTGTGTTAAGAACACAGCAAATATTAGAGCAAGAGGAACATCGTCTCCAGCAGTGAGAACGTCGGGCACCTTTCAGCTTCCTTGAGCTTTGTCAATAACATGTACACGCTAGTCATACGGTTAAACGCAATCTCTCTCCTTCAATATGTAGTAAACTGGGAATAATATATTCACTGACATTGCGGAAAGATGCCAAGCTGAATAAAACCTTGTCGCACGCAATTGAAACATCGTTAAATTAAAAGAACCGTATATATACCATATTTAACTATATACCAGGATGAGTCAAACGTTTTTTTCGTATTTCAAGCTTTAATTGGTAGTTCAAGCAAATTACACACGGAAAGCGTTTATACTCAAAATATATTCCATCATATTCTATTGTCTGTTGCCATCATTTTGCCAGAAGCTCGGTTCCACGTTTGTACCATTTGTTTGGATTAGAGGCAAAAGCTTCCTGCATCCGTTTTCAATGTCATCCACATAGTTGAACGTCTGTCCGCGGGAGAAATGAACCATGACTTGGAAACGGTAGTAATCTGATGCTGCAAGTTCTGGACTGTAATAAGGGAGAGGCAGTACTTCCAATCCCTCAGGTTCCACATGGCAGTGTGTGTTTGGGGCATTGCGCGTCTTGAATTGGCCAAATGCCAGAGTAGCGTGCTTTCAAAACATCGTATATTTGCTGCAATTGTTCAGCATAAAGGTCAGTGTTTACAGCAAGACCATCTGGGACACGCTCAAAGTGCAATACTCCCCTCGTAATTCAGGCAAACACACAATATGACCCTTTGTTCAAGCCGCCTTTGTTTGACACAGGAATAAACTGAATACTTAGACCTCTGGTCTTCAAAACTGAACAATTACTATAGCTAAATTCTTAGATTAAATAACTTTTCTTTATTAACTAAATATAAGAAAACGTATTGGAGTATAAAAAAATGCATTTCTAAATAACAGCTTTAAAATATGAAAATGAATTACCCAACTTCATAATGTCCCAGAATTAACTATCTATTTCAATTAAATCAGTCAATTAAAAAAACAACAACTCACTTTTATGTTTATCATGTTTAATATATGTTAAAAGTGTATAAATTTTTAATTTTGTTTATAATTTTATAAGTTTTATAATTTTTTAATAATTTTATTTCCATTCTTGTTTAATCCTGCTTATCTGCCCACGACAGCTTCTTTTCAATTTTGCTGCAATTATTTTCTCTACCTCCACCCCCAGAATGGAACAATAGTTTAGCTGAACGCATTCAGCAAGCAGTGCAGGTGATAATTCCTGACGTGCTTCAAAATGTTTCGCAACGCTAAGCATAGATTTGAAATTTGCAAGGAATTTTGATAAAGTTTTGACGTCAAATTTATAAATCTATTTCTTTTGATATCATAATTAAGTAATAAGCATAAAATTCTGTCAGCTTTTTTTTTTTTAATTTGCCTGATTTCATTGAAGCAGATAGTTAATTCTGGAAAAAGAGTAAAGAAAACTAGAAAATGAAAATGTGTAGATACTACTATGTCACTGCGTCATTGTGTTTTATAGCGAGTTTGAAAGAATTTCTCGACTCTGCAAAGTGAAGCATGCGTCAATCAACGAAATATTTTTTTAAATGTCTAACGAGCAGCTAATTTTCATTATGCTGACAGAAATATCTGATGAAATCTAAACGTGACATCTGATAGTTATCATTCACACATAGTTAGACGTTGATGTCAACTTCTCGATTCTGCTGTTTATAATTAATTGTGTTTTCCTTTTTATATACAGCACTGTAAAAGAATTTCGAAATGAAGTCAGTTAGCACAACAATAACAGCAACAACAATGATGACGACGATGACAACAACGACAACAGTTACTACTGCTATTACTGTTACTGCCTTCGATGTTGCTGCTGCTGTTGTTGTTGTGGCTGTTGCTGGTGTTGCTGCTGCTGCTGAATTCTGACGTTGGCTGAAGACCAGTCCTCCTTTTCTCGAAGGTTGTCGTCATCTTGTAATCAATTCTACTATATTACAGGTATTTGTCCTTACCAGTGAAAAAAGTTACTTTGCACAAAAAAAAAAAAAAAAAAAAATGCCATAACTTCGGCCAGGAATAAAAGTCACTGAAAAGAGTACCGTTTCATTTTATTACCATGAAAAATAGTTAATCCAATTAAAAATAGAGTATGATTAATGACACATAAGTAACTCTATATGATTTGTATACAAGGACAATATAGTTTATATTATGAAATTATATGTGTGTGAAAAGTATCTTAAATGCAGCAATGATGAAGAATGAAATCGGTGGAATATTTCCTGCAAGGTTTCTTTTTTTATTTTTCTCTTGCATGTATTTTATTAGTCCCTGAAAGATGAACAACAAGGATAACCTCTTGTGGGATTCGAACTGAGAATGGGAATGGTTTAATGTAGTTAGCTATACAACAGATCGCATTATGACATTTTAAACATTTAAAAACAGAGAAACAGTAAAAAAAAAAAAGGAAAAGAAAGATAAGGGAGTAAAGCAGCAGAAGATGGAGGGGAGGAGGCTGACGGGCCACACAAATGGTGTGCTCAGTCGCGTCCCGTAGTAATGACCACAGTGGCGTTGTCGCGGAGAATGGCCAGCGTCACTCGCTGCAACAGCCATTCAACCTGGCGGGGTTCATTTCTTAGACTAGCCGGTGTTATCCCGATTTTGCGGAAGAAATCGGTGGTACGGGGGTCGAGAACACCTGACGTCTCGACGACGGGCGACACAAAGTGACAGCGGCCGGTTAGGCTCCTGTATTTATTGATTTTTTTCTCCTCCGGATTATGGGTGGAGGTACCTGGGTTTGCAGCTGGTGCAGCAAGGTTAGAGCCGAATGTGAAGAGGGTTATTCTGTTGGGGCGCTTACTGTCTCTGCAGTCGAGACCTACCGGCATTTTGCTGAACTGATCTGCAATGTCAGTTATGACAGCGCCGGCTGGCAACAGGCTACACAGCCTGTTAGATTCGGTGGCACTGGTCTCCGTTCCACATTGGGTCAGGCTTTGAAGGCCTAAATTCCCCCGGTCTCCCTCCACTTGCACCCTCACTAGCGAGTTACCCTACAGGATGATCGAACTAGATTAGGCTCAGGAACCTATAGTAGAAAATGTATTACTAATATTGCGGCGTTAAAATTACATCATTGCCCAGACTTGTCAGTAGCTTACTTTTTGCTCAACAGCATTTACTTATTTTATGTATTATATGACATGATAAAGTGAAACAGACGTTTAAAATGCTTTAAGGTTTAGGTTTAAATATTTCTTTTATAAGGTCACACTGACTAATTTACTCTACTGAAATGTAGGGGAGTATTTTATGACAGGCATATATCTATTTCATTTCTTTTAACAATATAAAAAGGTCAGTCACTACGACTACATTTTTGAAAAATGAATAACTCATTGTTATTTGTTATCATTATCAATATTTCTTCGCTAAGGCTTTGGAGTGTACAGACGGTAAAATAACAAACAAAATACATTGTAATATTAAATTACTTCACCACATTTCTTCCTTCCGGTCTATCGATACCACCCACACAAAAATGTTTATCTTTGTTCTTTACAAATTTTCCCCATTCATTTTTTCTTTTTCATTTTGTATCCTGAAATTGTAAAGCTGCAAAATCTGTAGAATGCCGGACGAAATGAATTAGAGTATCTTTTAGCTGAATTCATATCATGCATAGGTGTTTTGACAGTCGAGTTTATTGTTTCCTTCTCTCCCCTTTTGTCTCACAATGTCCTCGATGGTATCTTTCTGCAGATCTTGACGAATATTGAAACTCCACATTGTTTAGTAATGAGCAAAAGTTTATAAGTTATTCAAGAAATCATTGAAGCACTTCAGCTCCTCTTCTTTTGCTTCAAGCGTTGGTTGACCTCTAATCGAAGAACGTGTTCTGCTCACATAAACCAGTTAATTGCATTGGTAGCTTCGATGATGTTATGATTGTTTTGCTTCTTCGAGGACGCTAATGTTACTTATGTTGTCCTTTCATCTGATCTCGAAGATGCTACCAAGGAAATGCCACTGGAAACATTGTGACTGGAACTGAATGAAGTTAACTGCCCTTCGAATATCCAACGATGGGTAATTTGATCGAAGTGTATAGCATACTTGCTTCCCCACTATCTCAGACATATACGCATGTATGGTCGTATTCACTTGTCTTTGTAATCATTTTTGTAGCATATTATTGCACGAATCAATAGCATCTAAGGAGAAATAATAATAACAATATTATTATTATTATTTGCCTTTCATCCTTTCGGAGTCGATAAAGTAAGTGCTAGTTGAACACAGGGGTCGATGTAATCGACTCATCCCCTTCCCCAAAATGGCTGCCATTGTGGCAAAATTTGAAACCATTATTATTATTATTATTATTACTATGGGCGTTTAAATTGCTGGAATTTTAACGAGTTCACCACTTCAAGGAAACAACGAAAAATTCCTGTAGGAATTCAGGGGGATAAAACCCCGAAATTAATATATGATTTTCTTTGACGTCATATTATTATTACTTTTATCTTGGGAAATACAAATGGCAGTTTAGAGATGTCATGTTTAGTTCCCTTATTTTGTTTCATTGAATATCTGTGTACTTTCAGAAATGTATTTGCATGCGTGAATGTCTATTTGAGGAAAAGCCTATTCTGTTTTTCTAATGTTGGTATTATATACAGTATATAAACCAATAAACTGGCAGAATCATTAGCGTGTCGGATGAAATGCTGAACGGTCTCTTTTTGCGTCTCTTAATGTTCTGAGTTCAAATTCTGCCAGGGTCAAGTCTTTGTTTTATCTTTTCGGAGTCGAAAGAATGAGGCATTAATCAAATACTGGGTTCAATGGAATCAACTAGCCCTATCTCTCTAAAATTGCTGACCTTGTGCCAAAATTTGTAACTACTGTATTTTACATCTTTATCTTTTACTGGTTTTGATCATTAGGCTGCGACCATGCTGAGGCAACGTCTTGAAGAATTTTTAGTCAAATGACTCGACACCAGTAATTTTTTCTTAAGCCAGGTACTTATTCTCTAGATCTATTATACCGAGGACGTAAACACACCTACACCGTTTCTCAAGCGATGATGGGGGAGAAACAGAGACAAAGACACACACACACACACACACACACACACCTATATATATATATATATATATATATATCATTATCATCATTATCATCATCATCATCATCATCATCCAGTGTTTTAAATTCGGGTTTTGTCTCCGTTAACGGGGGCGGCCGGATATATATCAATGCCACAGCAACCGAGATAGGTAGGTGCAGCTGACTCCAACTTTTGGGCTGGATGGTGCCCATTCTCCTTTGCTATTATGAGGCTTTTCTGGAGCTGGATTTTCTACGGAGAGCATGCTCTTGCTTAACCCCAACATAATTAGACGATAAAATCATTAAAATTAATGAACTTTATCAGTGACCGGCATATAAAACCTTATAATGTTTGCTTCTCAAACCCTCTTTCATGGGGCTGAACAGATGATAGTCTGAAGGCGCTAAATTATTCCAGTGACGAGAAAGTGAAAACTGTAGTGAAGAAGTGGCTCAAAGAACAGCCAACAGAATTCTAAGGGGCAGGAATACATGTTCTCATTTGAAGGTGGAACATTGCTATTGAGAGAAACGGTGACTATTTTGAGAAGTAGGGATGTGATCCACAGAGGACCAGCTTCATTTTGATGTATGATACATGTTCCTGTGTTGGTAATTATGCCTGTCCTAAACAAAATGACATTACTTTTTGACTCACCCTCATATATATATATATATATATATATATATATATATATATATATATATATACATATAGATGTAAGTATGTACATAAACGTATGTATAGATGCATATATATATTATTTATATAATTATATGATTGAACGCCACGCATCCTCTGTCAAGTAAGTTTTATCTATCTATCTATCTATCCACATACATACATACATATATACATAAACATACACACAGAGCATAAGTTAATGAACTGAGTCCAAATCAAATGCAGTATTCTCATTATGTCTTTCGGCAGCACTATTTGTTCTACGTTGCACCCAGGTATTTCCAGTTAATGGTAATAAGCAGATGCAATAGTTTGACATCCTACTCAGAGGAAAACTTATCTTTTTCTCACTTATGAAAGCAGAGGGTTTAAACAATTTGGTTTCAGACGCTCTTCATAGTTTAACTTACAAATATTGTAATCTCCGTTTCAATTTGTCATCATAATAATCTGTCCATCCATCTCACTGTCTGTTTGTTCCCCACCTCTGTAATTGTGTGTGTGCGCGCACACACACACACACAACAATAACAACAACACGCATAGCCTAGTTCACACTTTTACTCGAATTCCAAGATAATAAATTCAGTGTTGAAACCTCTCGATTTCTGGTTTCTACGAAATTTGAGAATGTTCTTGCTTCCCTTTCGCAAAAGGAGTTTTCCAGTGGAAGAAAGGAAAAAAAATAAAATAAAATAAAAACAAGAATAAAAAACTAGAAACGACAGTCTCTTATCATTTAATGTAAAAATACGACAAACAACAACACGAATCCACTACAAAATGTTATAAATACAGAAAAGATATGATTTCAATGGAATCATTTTGACCAAGAATATTTTCCCTGGAATAATTGAAGACATCTGTAAGAAAGGAACGAACTTCTCGCAGGGAATAAAGTTCCGACAAGGTAAATAAATAATATTGTCGTGACAATAAATATTAAAAAAAAACTATGGAGAAAGAATGTCAGCAGAATACTATAAAATTCAAAGAAAATATAAGAAAACTGATTTGAAACAAAGTACAAAGTAATAACATGAAATTAAACTGATTTAACAAGGATGTTACAATATACTATACTCGGTAAGGCGGCGAGCTGGCAGAAACGTTAGCACGTCGGGCGAAATGCTTAGTGGTATTTCGTCTGTGTGACACCGGTTGAGGTGCTTAGCGGTGTAGCGACTCCGTGAGATTGGATTGTTACTAGTTATTTGAGTGCGTCTGTACAGAAAGTGCAAGTTTCCATTAACTGTTTTTGTGTGTTCTTGTCATAAATATTGTGTGATAGTCTTCGTTTGAAAACTATCGTGTGTTTCCGCTATGGGGGAAACAGTAATTGCTGGCAAGATGCCGAATAATGTATCTTCGTCTGGCGAAGAGGAGTCAACCGGAG
>NC_068981.1:74272395-74274704 GCF_001194135.2 Octopus bimaculoides | reverse complement strand
TAAGGCGGCGAGCTGGCAGAAACGTTAGCACGTCGGGCGAAATGCTTAGTGGTATTTCGTCTGTCTTTATGTTCTGAGTTCAAATTCAGCCGAGGTCGACTTTGCTTTTTCATCCTTTCGGGGTCGATAAATTAATTACCACTTTCGCACTAGGGTTGATGTAATTGACTTAACCCCTTTGTCTGTCCTTGCTTGTCTCCTCTATGTTTAACCCCTTGTTGGCAATAAAGAAATAAGAAACATTAGCACGCCGGACGAAATGCTTAGCGGTATTTCGTCTGTCTTTATGTTCTGAGTTCAAATTCCGCCGAGGTCGACTTTGCCTTTCGGAGTCGATAAATTAAGTACCAGTTGCGTACTGAGGTCTATCTAATCGACTGGCTCCCCACTCAAATTTCGGGGTGGGGGCCAGAGTAGAAAAGAATATGGTTACTCAGCCTGTTAGAAATAGCCTTTTTTGTCCTTAATATCATGTCATACCTTCCACTTTGATCAAGTGTCTTCTACATTAGCACTAGGCTGTGCGTGGGTTGGGAAGCGGAAAGTGAAAGAAGCCTACCATATAGATGTGTGTGTGTGTGTGTATGTTTGTGTATGCGTGCGTGTGCAACGCGCGCGTCTATGTGCGTGCGCGTGTTTAGATATCTGTGCATGTTTGTGTTTGTGCTTATCCTCTGTTATTGCTAGTCAACAGGTACTTGTTTGTTGTTTATGCACCCGTAACTTAGCGGCTTGGCCAAAGACCGACAGAATAAGTACTAGGTTTAAAGAAACAGTATTGGGGTCGATTCATTCGACGAAAACGCTTCAAGGCGATGCCACAGCATGGCCGCACTCCAGTGACTGAAATAGGTAAAAAATAAATGAAATAAAAGATAATATATATATATATATATATATATATATATAAAGGAGACCACTAGGTGGACTGTTAATGTGCTAGGAGAAGATCACATGTAATGCGTCTACTAAGACCGAATTGTTCTCAAAGGAAAATTAGCGAAGCAACAAAACGTATACGGGCAAGACAAGTGAAAATTACATAAATACATACAATGTTATCCGCAAACCAGTTTCGAAATTAATATTTCCTTACCGAAAATATCTGTTTGTCATCAGTACGGACTGCCAAATAAGTAAGCGAAAATAAAGAGAATAGTCACTGTTGAACGGCTTTTATCATACGCTGACGCGATCAGCTCCCCTCATAAGACTAAAATGATTTCTAATATAATCATAAGGCCTAAAATTTAAGGGCTGGACTTGATTGGTTAGATCGGCACAATCAATTTTATGGCATTTCATTTTGTTTAATTCTTTGTAGCTAAAAGTCACTCTTACAGTTTTAAAGAGAGGAGCACATTGCATAATGTTTTCCTAGGTACATTATGCTTGTAATATTTGAAATAAAAAGACAGTCGCATATGTAATGGTTTTGATCATGAGTTTTACTTGATTAGGGCAGATATATGACTAGAAACTGTTACGCTATAAGATATTGAAAGAAGTCACTAGGATAAAACACGAAAACCCACTGCGTGTGTATCTAAGTCTCCTTTCATTTGCACAAACACTAGACAACGGCTGATGTCAATAGAAAAGGCTACATGCGAAAGAATTTCTATAATAACTGAATATAAAACTCAATGAACTCTTTTGGCTTATCGGGTTAAGAAGTATGTATCACGTAAATCTAATATTATTTCTATCGTTCTCTCTTTCTACCTCTAAAAATATCTATGACTTTATATACGTTACTTTACACTGATGACGCAAAAGATGCGAAACATTGTCTTTTTTTTTTAATACACATATAAAAGAAGTATATGAAATAAATAAAATTTAACTGTATAAATATAACGTTTTCTGTCACTTGCAAAACATTCTTTACTTGATTTTCTTCATTCGATTTTCTCTATTGCTCGGAAAATGGATTACCTTATCGACGAAGCTTGTTCATAAGAGATATGATAATATTTTAACCTTCAGACGCAAGCCTGACTGGGTAGCTTCTACAACGCTCTCGTTGTTTTAGGTGCCTTTGTAGTGATAATCAGGTATAGACATACTCTTGACCTTCAGATACTTGATCCAGCGGAACGTCGAGGCTGCAACAAGTGGAGAGAAAGTTGTAAGTGGAGTAACTGTAAATGAAGTGTCTTTCAATAAGGCACAAAGCACTCTCCGGTCCTAGAATCGCCCCCAAAACATTGCAATTATAAGCCTAACACCGGAGTCACTTGCCCACAAACCTTCGCCTGTCTATATGTATTCTTTTATTCTTTTATTCTTTACTTTTGACAGCGACT
>NC_068981.1:74269352-74270150 GCF_001194135.2 Octopus bimaculoides | reverse complement strand
TTATTTGTATATATTATACAAAATATTTCACGTAAACCCGGAGTTTCTACCTTTAAAAACAAGGAGTTACAACTTTTTACTTGTGTGATTTTTGCTACCCTGGTAACTATTTATCTATTCTTTCCGTGTAAATTGTTAACAAGGGAAAAATACACACATCTATCTATCTATCTATCTATCTATCTATATATATATGTGTGTGTGTGTGTGTGTGTGTGTTTATGTTTATGTTTGGCCCCCCTCCACCATCACAATCATCGCTTGACAACAGATGTCGGTGTGTTTACGTACCAGAAATTCATCGGTTCGGCGAAAGAGACCGATAGAATAAGAACTAAGCTTACTAAGAATAAATCCTAGAGTCGATTTTTTTCGACAAGGAAACCCTTTAAGGCGGTGCTCCTGCATGGCCACAGTCAACTGACGCAAACAAGCAAAAACATAAAAGAATAAAAGAATGAAAGAAAACAACTTATTTCTATTTTCTCTCTTTCTAAGAAACACTCTATTTCTATTTTTTACATTATTTACATTATTTACATTTGACGGATATTTGTCCTCATCTTGTTTGTTGTTAACACAACGTTTCGGCTGATATAACCTCCAGCTTTCATTAGGTGTCTTGGGGGAAATTTTGAACCTGGATTCTCATTCCTAAGGTATTTCGGTATTTTTCGATGTTATTATTATTATTATTATTATTATTATTATTATTATTATTATTATTTAGGTCACTACCTGGAATCGAACTCGGAATCTTGGGGTTCCGAGTTCGATTCCAAGTGACTGAATAATAAT
>NC_068981.1:74267749-74269230 GCF_001194135.2 Octopus bimaculoides | reverse complement strand
AATAATAATAATAATAATAACAACAATAACATCGAATATACCTTATGAATGAAAACCCAGGTTCGAAATTTTCCCTAGACATCTGATGAAGGCTGGAGGGTATATCAACCGAAACGTTGTGTTAATAACAAACAAGATGAGGACAAATATCCGTCAAATGTAAATAATGCAAATAATATAAGTAATGTACATAATCCCTCGTCTTACCTTATTTCTATATTTAATCAGTTGTAATACACAATTGGTTCTTACGTTTACAGGTTTTGCTCCTTGTAAAAATTCGTGTATGTTTGTGTTTGTAAGTGTACATATATATACACACACACACACACACACACACACACACACACACGCACACACGCGTATAAATATATACACGTACACATATATTTACTTGAGGGGGCACCAATTTGTCTGGGGGTTCCAGTGACCCTGGGGTCTGTTCCGTAATAGTAATATACTTACTTGTTGAGTCTCGATTAATGTTTCTAGGGACGTAAAACGTTCTTTAAACCGCTGATGAGAATTAAGCAACGTCGCACAATTTGTTTTTAATCCTGTTTTCTTTCTCGAATTTCGCATCGTATAGGAGACCTAGTGGCTGAGAAAAAAAGATTAATGTTAATACTACCATATTCGGAAGCACTGGGGTCGATGCTAAAATTTGAAACCTGTATTTCTGTATTCTACACACACAAACACACAAAGGTTCATAAATTCAGCTTTAAAAATAATATTGATTTCAAATTTTGGCACAAAGCCAGCAATTTCGGGGAAGGTGTAAGTCGATTACATATTGACCTGTAGCGTTCAACTGGTACTTATGTTATCGATCCCTTAAGGATGAAAGGCAATTTGATCGGAATTTGAACAGTTTTAAAATAACATTAACTGAAACGAACACTTCAACACTCAACTTCTGCATACGAAGACACATTGCTAATTCTTCGACTAGCTAAGATTATGCAAAGTAATTTGCGTCTTGCACAAAGATATGACGAAGATCAAAGAAATACCTCAATGTTAATCCATTTACAAATGCAGTTGGGTTTCACATATGTAATATCGTAAGTTGAAAAATCTTTGATCTAAATGAAATATCCAAACAATGAATACACACAGATCAAGAAAAATGAATATTGTCATTGTCAGAGCGGCATGGATTTACACCCGGAAATGTGTGAACGTATATTTTGCACAGTCGCGTCGGTAGGTGGTGAACGGACCACTCCGGGCGACGACTTTATTGGGTCGACACTTATGGGTCGGTTGTATAGGCTGATATAGGTTGGTGATGGATGTTCATCGATCTTAATGGCCTGCAAAGAATGGTATGTAATCTTGCTACGCTAGTGATTCTGCATATGTTACATCTATACAATTATATTAACTTGTAACCCCCGCCCCACAACACACACACACACACACACACACACACACACACACACACACACACACACACACACACACACACACACACA
>NC_068981.1:74260229-74267328 GCF_001194135.2 Octopus bimaculoides | reverse complement strand
CTTTTAAAACAAACTTCTAATTTTCTTATTTTTGACAGACATTCTTTGCACAATAAGTGCAGAATCTGTGGACAAAATGGTGAAATCGTATGGCATATTACCAGCCACTGTACGCCACTAGCCCAGAAGGAATATAAGAGACGCCACAACAATATAGCCAGGCTTGTCCATAGAACACTTTGCAACAAGTGGACTTGACAGAGCAAAAAATTGGTACAACCACAAACCTGAAGGCATCGTAGAAAATGGAAATGCAAAGATCCTATGGGATTTTATGATTCAGTGCGACCATGAAGTAAGACAATAGGAAGCTAGACATAGTCTTAATTGAGAAAGAATACAAACTATGCTGGATAATAGATATAGCATACAACGAGTTATGCGATTAAGAAGAAAGAAAAGTCGAGAGATATGACAGGTTAGCTTGGGAAATTAAGCAGTTGTGGTCGAGGAAAAAAAGGTAGCAGTAGTACCAATAATTTTTGGAGCCCTGGGAACAGTGAGCAAAAATCTCGAGATGTATGTGGAGCACTTTCAGAAAACAGCACTGCTTGCAATGGTTCGAATACTCCAGAAGGTGCTCAAAAAATAAGAGGTGTTACCTTAGTTCACTGGTAGTGAACAGCTGACACTGTAGTACATCTCCAGCGTTAGAAGCTGTACAAAGGCAATAATAATAACAACAACAAAAATAATAATAATAACAATAATAATAATAATAATGCCCTGATGCAATACTAGGCAGTGGCTCTCATGGCTTATCCAATCTTAGCTGATTGGAATGTTTTGTCTTGGTGTAAAAGATGGACTATAGCAAATATCCTGCTCAATATTAATGTCAGTTACTTGACATTAATCAGTTATCCCTTGTTGGCTGACGACATGTGTATTTTTGATCACGAGCAAGAGTAAAGGGGGAGCATCATAACTATGTGTTGAGAAGGAGTTTGAATATTTGGAGTTTGGGGTTTGAATATTTCACCTCAGGAAACATGGGTGTTTCGCTCATCATCCTTAAACAACCTTTATTCAGGCACCTTTTGAGCCGGATGGGCCACTCTACCCGATGAAAATTCTAACTGGGCCTCATTTGATATGAGCTCACCATGTCGCTCACACTTGGTTGTGATGCATGTGCTTGGTGTACCCTTATCAAACGGGTAGTCATGATGCGTATATTGAGCTTTGTGTATTTGTACCCCAGTGTCATTTTGATGTCATGCGCTGGTCGCTCATTCAAAAATAATAATGCTAATAATAATAACAATAATAATAATCTGTTCCTTTTTCTAAAGTGGACAAAGAAAGAGCTATAGAAATCAGGCAAAATATTTAGGAACCTATTCGCAATGCACTACGCGCGTACCACCCTAAAGTTAGTGTGGACAAGCTGTACTTACTAATAAAGGTAGGAGGCAGAGGTTTGTTAATTACAGACAACATTACGATATCGGGTTTGAAAAACTATGTCGTGCCTATTGCATAAAGAACAATCTTTGCGGCCAGAAGTATTCAAAGAGTCGCTGTAACAGACTCTCTAAGGATTCTGCCAATTTATGACCTCTATTTTAAATTACTTCATGAGAAGAAGAAAATACAAGCCATATCTTCATGACTTTTTCAAGGGCATCAGTGGGTGAGAAAGCTTTAACCAGGTCATCGGCCTTCCCCATAGAGAATATGAAGAATATGACGTCATTCTGAAGCTACTAACGCAATATATTATAATAATAGTATGGAAGTAAAAAAAAAAAGCAATATGAACAATTAGATAATAAAAAAAAGGAAGCTGACAACGAGTGTTTAATTAATTTTTCCTATTTTTTTTTTTTTGGTGACAACTAAAGGAAGTTGAAAGATTCTTAAACTCCTCATAAAATATCTTTTTTCTTCAAATTGAAATTTCTTCTTCCTGTTTAGTTTTCTAACTTTTTTAATGTTTCAATATTTTTCTAAGAGAACACTTAAACAGTCTAGTCTTTGTGAGTGAAGAGATTTTTTAACGACGAAACGCTTCAGAGACAGAGAGTATAAAATCATATATATTTATTTACTACAAAAGCAATCTCGTAACAATAAAAGAATTTTCTTTGGCCATGTTTGATATGTGTTGATAAAATTTATCATAATTTTCTTTTTTTAAGTCAACAAACATTATTATTGATTTAACTAGTCGTGATGAAAGTTGTAAATGGTCAACGTAATTTATTTTTACGTTCCAATTTTCTTAGGAGAGTGCTACGTTTTAGTGAGTGCGAAACTGAAACAGCAGAATGCTGAACTGTGTTATAAGCTTTAACTTAGTTTACATTCTTATATCAAATAAATTACCGTTTGTTGCTTGAATCTATCTATCTATCTATCTATCTATCTATCTATCTATCAATATTGCTTTAAAAAGTAACTGGTAAGTCAATAGACAATATGTTAATAAATGATTTCTGTCAATAGAAATACGATATATATTATCATTAAAGACTGTCTTGTGTCTAACACTTTCATACAGTTTGGGGACTTATCAAACACAACGGCGTAATGTTTTCGCGAAGTGTAGTTATTATTCGTATCTCGGTAAATTCTTAGCAAAATGGATGTGTGGATTTGATATTGGCACCGAATAGCGTTTTACATAGGCGCAATCGGTTTCGGTTTTATCTTTATAAATTGTATTGCTATATCTTTACTGTTGTGTTTTTTTATCAGAAGCAATTAGCATTGCTAGCTCGGTCCGTCAAGAGTACCTCCTGTTATCACTTCTCTATGGTGAAACTGAGACAAGATGACAAATAGAATATTGGCTAGTGTTAGAAATAGAAAATGAAGAGATAATCTTTGAGAAGTCAGATGCTTATAATGCTTTGGTGGTGTATTAGGTTACTAGATTGGAACACTGCTCTTTTCTTCTTTTGGAAGGGATGAGTTCTTTTGATTAGAAAGTTTTACAGTTGCTATCGTTCGCTCTAGTGGGGATCCTAAGGTAGCGTAACTGATTAGATGTAGTTATGCGCGGGGATCAGACAAAGTTTCAGGACGTGACGCGGTCTGGTCATCATTTATCATTCATACTTTCTCGGAGCTCACCTGGTTAACTGAACAAATGTAAAGTGACTGTTCCCATACACACACTACACTATACCAACTGAATAATGCAGCGGTGAGTCGTCCTTGATTGCATTTCAGAAAGGATCACCCAACAATAGACCTTCTTTGTGGTTGATTGGCCTGCTGTAGCCACCCTACGATCGCAAAAAGAACGGATACTTTGATGAATGTAAACCTTAAATAAAGTTTCTGAATAAAATGCAGGATAGTCGGGAGTATTTGATCATTTAATCCCAGATCAAAACTGATCTGGGGCTAAGTAACAATAGCAACACAGATAACCAATGGAGGGTATGAACGAAGATATTCTGTGAATTAACAGCGTATCAACTGTGATGATGCTGCATTTCTATAACCTTTGAAAGGGCACACTGGCTGGTTAGCGATCTGGGTAACACTTATTGGGGTGGAGTTTTGTGGTCTTGAAATATGTGGAGAGTTTATCCAGTTTTTAGAATCTATGGTCTCAGTAGTTGATATTTGCTCTCTCTACCCTTCAAGGGATTCTTAAAGAGGTAGATAAAGATTTAGCCCTGAGGTGATGCCATCTCCTCGGTCCTTTCAGTCTCATCCATCATAATAATTCTTTCATCACCATAACATACTTTATTTTTACGATGCGATTTTGTGGATGGAGTAACGCAAGACCCCGTCCTCTAAGAGAATTATTTATAAACCGTAATGTACTACCTACTCATATATCTCTTCCATTATAGGTTGCTCATAAATCATACCACACCCACATAGTACTTATACAACAAAATAAGATGAAAAACCTCGCAAGCTGATAAACCACTTTGATATGAAAGGGGTACAATATTCTGGTGCAAATAACTCGAACGCATGTAGTCCCTACCCCTAACTATAACCGCCCTAAGCAAGGAGACAGATTAACACACCAAATCATTGCTACAATAACGTTTTAAGAGCACTGTCTCACCCTGTCATACATATAAAAGAAAGCAGAAAAAACCCCCAGAGCCATCAATAACTTAATTTTCGTCAGATGCTATGATGTATTGCACAATACAAATAAGTGCAAAGGAACAACAACCGGCATGTACGTTATACATTTAGTCTACCAACATACTGTTTCCATTATGACAACCAATAGGTATATAGAAATAAATTAAACAACCTTGCTTATAGAATTAACTACAGCATGACATAATGTGCAGAGTAGTCCTTAACAAAGTGGAGAATGCTACACCTAAGATAAAGGATCTATGGATTGCACTTTGTTGGTTCCACCGAAAAAATTACATACTGGATGGGGGCTGACTTGCACCTAGACGATCTCACTTTTGAAGGTGTCAATTGATTAAAGCTTAACAATAAATAAATGGAATTAGCTTTGTACTGAAATAAAAGCTTTTGCGGTTGTTGATGTTTTAGCGGTGATCACCTCCTTCTTATCTCTTTTTGTTTTATATACTTAAATTCTTTATCTTCTACTTCTTACCGAATCTCCCTGTATCTTCCACTTCTTCTCTCTTCTTCTTACCGAATCTTCCTGTATCATTCCCCTCTCTCCTTTACCTTCACCTTCTTTATTTCCCCATTGTCTCGTGTCTTATACTTCTTTTCCAACTCCCAGCCTTATCTTGAGCTCACATCGCTCCAGATACGTTGTCTATGCTGAATATTTGTATTGGTAACATCTGGTCTTGAAGTTGGGAAGCAATGCAGTAGATCTGACAGAAAACCATTACAATCTTGTTTTCTTTTGCCTCATGTGGTTCTAATACACATACACATATAGATAAATCTGCGGACTCCAACGTACACACAGACACACACACACACACACGCACATACGCACAAACACTCGCACACACAAGCACATATTGCCAGAATATATGCCTGTGTGTGGCTTTGTGGGGCGTTCTAGTACGCAGTGTGTGCATGTGTGTGTGTTAGTTTCATATGGAAACATCTACAGTCATGTTAGACTGTCATATTGTTTTGTTTCCCGTCATTTTTACAAAATATATGTTCAGAAGTTTGGTGTACGAAATTTGTAAAACAATTAAGTCTTGTCTTCGTTGGAGGCCATTCTTTAAAAAGTGAAGCTAGGAGGGAGAGAGAGAGAAAGAGAGAGAGGGAGGAGAAAGAGAGGAGGAGGGAGAAGAGAGGAAGACAGGGTGAATAAGAGAGCATGTTTCTAAATTGGATATGTGTGTGTATGTATGTGCGTTTGTGTGTGTGTGTGTGTGTGTAGATGCGTGTGTGTATATGTGTGTATGTCCATTTGTGTGTGTGTGTGTGTGTGTGTGTGTGTGTGTGTGTGTGTGTGTGTGTGTGTGTGTGTTTGTGTATGTTTCTGTGTGTGCATATGCAAATGTATGTGAGCATTTGAAAAGATGGAGAAAGGGTGGTAAATGAGAATGAAAATAGAGAATGATAGAAATGTTGGATAGAGAAAGCAGAAACATAGAATTATATACGTAGAAGAAATAGAGAGACACATAGGAAGAGAGAGAGAGAGAGAGAGAGAGAGAGAGAGTAAGAAAGAGAGAGAGAGAGAGAGAGAGAGAGTAAGAAATAAAGAAAGAAAGAAAGACAGAATGAGAGAAAAAAGGAGAATTGAGATAGTTATCAATGTAGTTATCGCATAAATGTATTTCCTTTTTTCTAAAATATACTCTTATTTTATTTGTACGTCTCTCTCTCACTCTCTCTCTCCCTTTCTCTCTCTCTATCTCCCTTCCTCTCTCTCTCTCTCTCTCATTCTCACTCTTTTGCTTTATGCATTAGGTTTCTGTTCTACTTTGTTACGTCATCTTTTTTCCTCTCTTCCATCTTTCTCTTTTTTTAGATATGAGTAATAAGAATTAGTTAGAAATGACAATGATTTTTGTTAGCAGTCGGTCAAGTCGTGTTCAAGAATGAACTTATCTTAGACTTTTGCAGTTGTTCTCTTAGTCATCCAGTCACCTGAAACGAATGAGCAAAGAAGCTTTTACTAGTCGCTGAAGTGGTTTTCCTCGCTGAATCATGATGCAAAATATAACACCATACTAAAATTAAAGTAAAATAAAACGATGTCTAATTCATTTAAAATTTACTCCACATTTACCACTACCACTTTCGTAATAGCGCTAAATCTTAGAGACACTCTATTCAAAATAATGAAAGGCTTGGCGCAGATAAGATGCAAATCAAGCGCTGATAAAACTAACATTCCATGGGCATTCCTAACCCTAACCCTAACCCTAACCCTAACCATAACTCTAACCCTAACCCTAGCCCTAACCCTAACCCGAACCCTAGCACTAACTCTAACCGTAACCCTAACCGTAACCCTAACCTTAACCCGAACCATAACTCTAACCCTAAACCTAACCCTAACCCTAAATCTAACCCTAACCCTACCCTAACTCAAACCCTAACCCTAACTCTAATCCTAACGCTAGCCCTAACTCTAACCCTAACCCTAACCCTAAACCTAACCCTAACTCTAACGTTAACCCTAACCCTAACTCTAACCCTAACCCTAACCCTAACTCTGACCCTAAATCTAACCCTAACCTTAACCCTAACGCTAACCCTAATCCTAACACTAACCCTAACCCTAACTCTAACCCTAACCCTAACCCGAACCAAACACTAGCTCTAACCCTAACCCTAACCATAACTCTAACCCTAACCCTAACCTTAACCCTAACTCAAACCCTAACCCTAACCCTAACTCTAGCCCTAATCCTAACCCTAACCCTAAATCTAACCGTCACCCTAACCCTAACCCTAACGCTAACCCTAACTCTAACCCTAACCCTAACGCTAACCCTAACCCTAACCCTAACCCTAACGCTAACTCTAACGCTAACCCTAACACTAACTCTAACCCTAACCCTAACGCTAACCCTAACGCTAACCCTAACCCTAACACTAACCCTAACTCTAACCCTATCCCTAACCCTAACCCTAACTCTAACCCTAACCCTAACTCTAACCCTAACTCTAACCCTAACCCTAATCCTAACTCTAACCCTAA
>NC_068981.1:74257830-74260219 GCF_001194135.2 Octopus bimaculoides | reverse complement strand
ACCCTAACGCTAACTCTAACGCTAACCCTAACACTAACTCTAACCCTAACCCTAACGCTAACCCTAACGCTAACCCTAACCCTAACACTAACCCTAACTCTAACCCTATCCCTAACCCTAACTCTAACCCTAACCCTAACTCTAACCCTAACTCTAACCCTAACCCTAACCCTAACTCTAACCCTAACCCTAACCCGAACCCTAACCCTAATAATTAATTGTATTAAGGCGGCGAGCAGGCAGAATCGCTAGCACACTGGGCAAAATGATTAGCGGCATTTCGTCCATCTTTATGTTCTGAGTTCAAATTATTTTGAGGTCGAATTTATCTTTCATACTCATGAGGTCAATGCAATAATTAACAGTTGAACACTGACATCGTTGTAATCGGCTCACTCGCTTCCACGAAATTGCTGGCCTTGTGCCAACATTCGTAATCAATAATTAGTTGTATTTGTAACACACGGAGGTTACCAGTAAAACTTACAGACACAATTTAAAGTTACACACTTTACATACTGCTGCAGTCAGCCAGGTTTAAAATAATTTTACAGCATAAAAGAACTCTTAGGACAAGCACCTTAGACATGCTTGCCCATGTTTATGACAGTTCATCAAAGGTGATGACAGCGTCGATCCAAGACGTTCATCTCCCCAGCCTCCAGTACATTGTTTCTCATAAGAGTTGTTGGCACTCCGTCGCTTACGACGTCGAAGGTTCCAGTTGATCCGATCAACGGAACAGCCTGCTCGTGAAATTAACGTGTAAGTGGCTGAGCACTCCACAGACACGTGTACCCTTAACGTAGTTTTCGGGGATATTCAGCGTGACACAGTGTGACAAGGCTGACCCTTTGAATTACAGGCACAACAGAAACAGGAAGTAAGAGTGAGAGAAAGTTGTGGTGAAGGAGTACAGCAGGGTTCGCCACCATCCCCTGCTGGAGCCTCGTGTAGCTTTAGGTGTTTTCGCTCAATTAACACTCACAACGCCCGGTCTGGAAATCGAAACCTCGATCCTATCACCGCGAGTCCGCTGGGCCATTGCGCCTCCACCCTCATAAGAGCAGACAATACGAAACAGACAGACCCTGTGGCACTAATGGCACTTAAATTATTAATGCATTAACAAATATAACATCAAAAAGTCATCACAGAACACATAGACGCCCCCCCCCCACTACCAAGAAACTTGCGTTCACTTTTCCATAGTATTGCATTGTTGTTTAGCCCTAGTACTCAAGCTATCGCTGATGAAGTAGATCCATGACCAAAGACATCCCAGCCTTGCCTACTCGTTTTTCTAGGAGTGTCTAGATTTATCAATTGCGTTTTCTCTGTGTATAGGACAGTAGAGTATTATTTGAAGGAGATTTAGTTGCTATTTTTAGAAGGTCCACCGTGTAACTCTTACAGTGTCAACATACACTCTCAGGTCAAGTCACTAGCATAACAGATGTAACTGCGAAATATTAATACATTAATGTAGCTTCAATCAATGATATCCCCTCCACCTTATCAAAAGATCCTATAAAGCGTACACATAATTTGAATAACACATAACGCTTAACTGCTCATAAATAACGCAAACGTAGAACAACTAGATTTCCTGAGAATATCTTACAGCTGCTGATGAACTTTTACGGTTGTTATACATATACCACATCATCAAAATTACATAAAAAAAAAATGACTGGGCTTCCTCTAGGGTCCTTGTTCACCGCCAAAATACACTCCAACCAACCTTGAAAATATGCTTGGTCGATCAAATGCGCAAGACGTAAAATTGTTTCTATTTCAGAATACTGCTCCAATATACGGGGCGGTATTCCAATTACTCCACTCACACATCGCTCTCTCTCACTCTTTCTTTCTCTCTCTCTCTCTCTCTCTCTCTCTCTCTCTCTTTCTGTCTGTCTGTCTGTCTGTCTCTCTCTCTCTCTTTCTCTCTCTCTCTTTCTTTATGCAATAGACAAATAGCACACAATATCTATTCATTCACCGAAGAGTTATTTTCTTTTCCCGTGCTTTCTAGTGACAGGCGTAATCTTCATGCAACTTAGATACCTCACGCCAAGCTGATACTGCCTGTATGAATAAACACCATGGAAACACCTTCAACGGGGATGTGACGAGCTTAGTTTCTTTCAAAACTACAAAGACACAATAGCAACACATAACAAAGAAATTCTATGGTCCTTGCTGTATTTCATTTTCTTTATCCTGGACAACGTACATTTCAAATTATCAACTTGTCGCAGATCTTCAGTTTCCTGGTGGTCTATCTATCTATCTATCTATCTATCTATCTGTCTGTTTGTCTGTCTGTCTGTCTGTCTGTCTATCTATCTATACATATACACATTATATATATATATATATATATATA
>NC_068981.1:74254745-74256084 GCF_001194135.2 Octopus bimaculoides | reverse complement strand
TGTGTGTGTGTGTGTGTGTGTGTGTGTGTGTGTGTGTGTGTGTGTGTGTGTGTGTTTGTGTGTGTACAGGGTGTCCACGAAACCTTTTTACAATTTCAAAAATTTATTTACAAATGCAACTGATGAGATCTGCTTATCAGATTTGTTCTATATATTGTGGTTATCAAAATTTTTAACCACAATGCATTTGTGTTTTTCAGGTATCCCGTTGATGGAAAAAGCTCTCTTAAATGAAACCCTTAAAAAATGGTTACACCTCAAGAAAAGACTATGTGTATAATGGTTTATTGAAATAAAATCAGGCACGCAGACCTAAGATTAAGCGTCACAGTCACATCCGTCAATTCGTGCTTGGCACAAGAAATTTATAGAAACTGGAACAGTGTTGGACAACGGGAGGAGTGGACGAACAAAATTATCCGAGGAAAACATCGATCGTATATGACCCGAATTTGCTTGGTCTACAATGACCATACGAACTTCTGTCAGATAGTTACAGCTACCATGTTCAACGGTGCCGAAAATCCCACAAAAGAACTTGCGATTGAACGATTACGAAGTGCAACTCTTACAGGCACTTGAAACAAATGATAAACCAAGACGAAAAGAGCTTGCAGTTAACATGCTGGAACGAATTTCTAAGGATGCAGCATTCCTCACACGAGTTTGTTTTAGTGATGAGGCAACTTTTCATGTTTCAGGGAAACTGAACACATAATGTGAGGATCTGGGGATCAAAACAACGCCCCCGTGACTAAGGAACTTCATTGAGATAGTCCAAAGGTAAATGTCTGGTGTGGGATGATGTGCAATCGAATCCCTGGCCCCCATTTTCTTCACAAAGTGATCATTTTCTCCAAAAGTTTGCCTTGACCTTTTCACTGAATTTGTGGCAATACAACTGGATCACCATCAACCAACCATTATTTTCCAGTAGGATGGAGCACCACCAGATTGGGGACTGCATGTTCGCGGGTTCCTAAATGAAACATTTCCAGACATGGTGAATTAGAAGGGATGACCTCATTCCCTGGCCACCTCACTCCTCGGATATCACTACCCTGGACTTTTTTTTCGCTGGAATTATGTTAAAGAAATCGTGTATCGAACAAAGATACGGGACATCAACATCCTAAAGCAAAGGATCATTGATGCTATTGCCGGCATTGGTATGGTTATGCTACAGCGAACATGGCAAGAAATTGATTAGCGGCTTGATGCGCTTGATGTAACTAATGGTGCTCATATATTAAATGAAGCAAAAAAAAAAAAATGGAATATCTACTTCTCATTTTGCAATAATTTCCACAGATTAATCTATTTATTTCCTATTGCAATA
>NC_068981.1:74252658-74254552 GCF_001194135.2 Octopus bimaculoides | reverse complement strand
TATATATATATATATATATATATATATATATATTTGTATTTATGTGCTTTTCTGAGTATATTCCACTGATGAGGCAAAGCATTTCTTATGCAGAACCAGAAATCCGGGATCTGGAATTATCCAGTAATTTTTGCTAGCTTATTTTGTCTATTCGTCTTCCCTCCTGGTGCTATATGAACATTTATTGTGGTTTTAGAGTCAAGGTTTGACTGCTATTTCCAGCGTGGTGGTATCTCTTAGATACCCTACATTATAATTTTAAATAATTATTGCCTTTGCTGGTTTTTTTTATTCCCATGCTGGCCACTTGATAAAATCGGTATTTAAATATCGATCTTATCCTTATGGTGGTCGTTGTCTATTTATGCAGAGTTTGACACCTTCTGAACCTACACCTTAGAACTATCATGGCATCTGATGTCGCTTTTTAAACCAGACAATGTTTTGAAAAGACACCCGCATAGATTGTATATCTGATTTGGATTACCAAGAGCTGCAGATAAGTTCTGATCTTTGTGGATCATAAAATGTCTTTTGAGGCCTCCGTTAGATTTGCAAACCTTCTGGCATACATACACGCATATCATCGACAAACATTCTAGAGAGTATTAATGCTATGTGGTATTATTATTATTATTATTATTATTATTATTATTATTATTATTATTATTGAGTGAGAGAGCAGTGCATGCCATCAAAGTGACACTGAGGTAAAATATACGAAGCCCATTATACCCATCATCACTACCCGTCTGATAAGGGTTACACCAGGCACATGCATCACAACCATATGTGCGCGACATGGTGATCTCATATCAAGATAAACAGTGCATGACCTCGCAGGTGGGGCCCAGTTCGAATTTTCTTCAGGTCGAGTAGCCCATCTCGCTCAAAAGGTCCCTGAATAAGGTTTGTTTAGGGATGTTGAGCAAAACTCCCATGTTTCCAAAGGTGAATTATTCAAAACCCAAAGAATTCATCTCAACACATGACTATGATGCTCCCCCACCACTTCTGCTTGTAATCAGAGATGCACATATCGTCAGCCACCAAGGGATATGCTCAACTGGTTAAGTTCAAACAACTGACAAGCAAATCTGTGGTATTGAGCAGAATATTTGTTGTAGCCCATCTTTTATACCAAGACAAAACATGTACATGTTAACACTTCCAATCAGTTAAGATCAGAAGCCATGAGAACCACTGCCTGGTACTGCATCAGGGTATTTATTATTATTATTATTATTATTATTATTATTATTATTATTATTATTATTATTATTATCATTAGTAGAAGAAGAAGAAGAAAAATTGGAACATTGGGTATTATAAAAAACATACACAAAATCGTAGAAGCAATACCTGGATTCTGAGCACTACACACTATTCAAAAAAATAGCCCTGCTAGGAACAACCCACATCTTACGCAAGACACTATCAATTCAATAAAATAACACCAATAAAGCAATCTACAAACACGACGCACTCTGTATAGCAAATATCCAATAAAATAAACAACTACCAACTGGCTGATAAGCCAACAGAAGAACACACAGTGCTGCAGACGCCCCAGCAACACGGATGTGATGCAGGTGATGAAGTAGAAATATGCCTGAAACTACCAAAACAACAACAACAACAGCAGCAGCAACAAGAACAACAACAACAATTGTAGTTTCCTACAGGCCAACAGTTTTTGTGATGGGATAAGTCGATTACATCGACTCCAGTAACTAACTAGCACTTATTTTATACATCCCGAAAGGACGAATGGCAAAGTTGACCTCGGCGAAATAAGTAGAAAAAGAAAAAGAAAGCTCATTCTATTTCAAAACGTCGATATTCTCGTTCCTCCGCCGACATAGAACGGTATATACATATATTCATATATATA
>NC_068981.1:74247150-74252285 GCF_001194135.2 Octopus bimaculoides | reverse complement strand
ATATATATATATATATATATATATATATATATAACATACAGCCATGCATATATAGGTATATACATACATATGCATGTGTGTGTACATATATCTTTAGATATACATATTTATACATATGCACATGTATATGAATGTATGTATAACATAGTTTGTGAAAGAAAGGAAGTGCCAAATAATATGAATTTTTATGGATAGGTCAAGAAAGACACCAAGAACGTGAAAAATTATGGCACATAGTGCGAGTGGTCCCAGAATGGAGCCTTAAAGAAAAAAATGGAAAGTTTCTCAGTGTCTGATGAAGATGAATCCTCTAACACAAGTTCAGAGAGTATGAGTATCAACTTCACCGTTTGCACGCACAATGTAATCGACCAGATGTAAATATTGATCATATCGAAGTAGGTTGCAAAATGTTATCGCAGAAACGATACATGCAACACCATCATATTTTATATTGACTACAAGGCGGCGAGTTGGCATAAATGTTAGCAAGGCGGCGAGCTTGGCAGAAACGTTAGCACGCCGAGCAAAATGCTCAGCGGTATTTCGTCTGCTGTTACGTTCTGAGTTCAAATTCCGCCGAGGTCGACTTTGCCTTTCATCCTTTCGGGGTCGATAAATTAAGTACCAGTTACTCACTGAGGGTCGATGTAATCGGCTTAATCTCTTTGTCTGTCCTTGTTTGTCCCCTCTATGTTTAGCCCCTTGTGGGCAATAAAGAAATAAGAAATGTTAGCACGCCGGACGAAATGCTTTATGTTCTGAGTTCAAATTTCGCAGAGGTCGACTTTGCTTTTCATCCTATCGGGGTCGATAAATTAATTACTAGTTGCATACTGGTGTCGATTTAATCGACTGGCCCCCTCCCCCAAAATGCCTTGTGCCTAGAGTAGAAAACATTTATATTGACCAATTTGTTAAAAGATATAAGGACACTTTAGACCTGGTGCAATCATATCTGAAGAGGTTCTAGATGAAGATGCTAAAGTAAATATTACATGGGATTTTGATATCTAGACAGAATAACTGAAACCCCGTCGACTGAATATCACTACAGATGACATAAACTAAGAGAATGTCTCCATAACTGATAGATTTGCAATTCCTTCTGATAAAAGACGTTATAGACAAGGTACTCTTTTACTCTTTTACTTGTTTCAGTCATTTGACTGTGGCCATGCTGGAGCACCACCTTTAGTCGAGCAAATCGACCCCAGGGCTTATTCTTTGTAAGCCTAGTACTTATTCTATCGGTCTCTTTTGCCAAACCGCTAAGTTACGGGGACGTAAACACACCAGCATCGGTTGTCAAGCGATGTTTGGGGGACAAACATAGACACTCAAACATATACACACACATACATATATATATACATATATACGACGGGCTTCTCTCAGTTTCCGTCTACCAAATCCACTCACAAGGCTTTGGTCGGCCCGAGGCTATAGTAGAAGACACTTGTGTAAGGTGCCATGCAGTGGGACTGAACCTGGAACCATGTGGTTGGTAAGAATTCTACTTACCACACAGCCACTCCTACGCCTAAGGTAGTAGAAAAGATCACGAAGTATGTTGAATGAAAAGTGAAAAACAAAGAGACTGTGAGGATACAAGCATGAAAATCATATCATTTATCATCGAAAAATTCGGTTCCATTCTAATAAAAGAAAGGAGCCTACCAAACGACCTGAATCAGTTGTACATCACGATAGATATGTCAGTGTTCCAAAGTTCTGTGGAAGACCTTTTAGTAAAACCTCCCAGTTAGCATGATGGGAAAACCAGTATTTATGCAAGGAAATAATAACACACGCATACATAGAAAGGCATATAGATAGGTAGACAAACACACAAATAGATATGCACACAGATATATACGTAGGAAGGTGGATAGATAGATAGATAGATAGATAGATAGATAGATAGATAGAAGTTTTAGAAATATGTTGCATTTGAATAACAGTTAGTATTTCTCGTAGAGAACTTATATTAACAAACTCTACGTATTTTCGAAGTGTGTAAAAATAGTTAAAATTTTATCGTAATATTGATATTTATAGTATCACATCCTGAAATCTAAATATAAAACAGAAAAATAGGAAAACCAGTTATCCTAAATATTAATATATATATTAATTCAGTAAGGATACACTGATATGTAAATTCATACATATACAATTATCTATCTATCTATCTATCTATCTATCTATCTATCTATCTATCTATCTATCTATCTATCTATCTTTCTTTCTTTCTACCTGTCTATCTATCTATAATGAATATATTTATAGATATATATGTATATATTTATAGATATATATGTATATATTTATAACTATACATACTATACATACTTCTACCTTCACACACATACACATGTATATATATATATATATATATATATATATATATATATATATATATACATACATATATACATACATCTGTACATAAATACACACACATACATACGCACTCCTGTAAGTTTATATAATTTTGACATTTACCCTCAAACTCCTGCTAGATCCGAACATAATATTTTGAATATAATTATACCTGTTAGTACTGTCATGGAACATAACAGCTATACCGTATGGAAAAGAGGATAACAGAATTGCGAATGTTTGTACACACGCGTGAATGTTTGTCCTCGAGTTTAAAGAGGGTGACATTAGAAGTTAATTTATATTGCAGACATCAGTCGATCACCAAGCATTTATGATTTACACACACACATACACAGACACACACAGAGATTCAGATAGAAACACACATTTATAATTAATTTAGTCTGAGACAACAGTGAATTAATTAGTTGTTATTCTTAAAATTCCTTTAAAATGATATCCCCAAATTATTCCTTATATACATACATATATATATACATACATACATACATACATGCATGCATACACGCACACGCATGTATGTATGCATCTCTCTCTCTATGTGTGTGTGTGTGTGTGTATGTATACACACACACACACACACACACACACACACATATGAGTCGTAATAAGAAAGTCAAACCAAATGATATTTTGAAGTCATTTAATACGTATGCTTTAGGTGTGCATAATATATAAATTAGCTGCACCATCTGTAGATACTATTTCAGGATGATATTTTTTTACAAATTCAGAAGCATGCTGTCACTTTGCCAACACTGCCTTTATATCACTCGTAGGGATAGCATTCTCGGCTACACTGTCATCCTCTTGGGAACCAATCTCTTCCACCACATACAAGTTTTGCTGCTCCTGAAGCTTCAGGAGTTCATCTGTCGTTAGCTCCCCTGAGTGTTCCTCTATGAGATCGTTAATGTCCCCATCATCAACCTCGAGGCCGAGGACTTGCCAAGAGACACTATATCCTTGACTACAGGTGACTCAGACTCAAAGTCTTTTAAGTCTCTTTCGGATACACAGTCAGACCACAGTTTCCTCCATACAAAATTCAGCGTTCTCCTCGTTACACTCTGCCAGACCATATCGATGATTTTTCAGGCAGTTAACAATGTTGTAGTGTTCCTTCCAAAACTCACGAAGGATTAGATTTGTATTTTCGGTTACTTCAAAGCACCGACAAAACAGGTGTTTGGTATACAACTTGTTAAAATTATAAATCACCTGTTGGTCCATGGGCTACAAGATAGGCGTGGTGTTGCGTGAGAGGTATAGAACTTTTATAAATTTAAATTCGACCAGGATATCATCTCCGAAGTTAGGAGGGTGAGCAGGAGCATTGTCGAGGACGAGGAGGTCCTTGAGAGGAAGATCTTTCTCCTGGAGGTACTTTTCCACTACTGGTCCGAAGATAAGGTTGACCCACTCGATGAAGAATTGCTTGGTGACCCAGGCTTTAACATGATCTGCAGCTTCTCCTTCAGGATTTTGTGCGACTTAAACGCTCGTGGCTTTTCGAAATGGTAGACAATGAGCAGCTTAATTTTCAAGTCTCCACTCGCATTGGCACAAAGGGCGTGAGTTAGCCTGTCTTTCATAGGCTTGTGGCCTGGCATTATGTAGGTTCTTTTCAGCATTTTTTTCCAGAAGAGGCCAGTTTCTTCACAGTTGAATACTTGCAGTGCGATGCAACCCTCACCTGCGATGAGCTGACGGAATTCACACACGAAATCCTCAGCTGCCTTCGTGTCAGAACTCGCTGCTTCTCCATACCTGACGACGATATGAACACCAGTCTTCTTGAAATTATCGAACCAGCTACGACTGACCTTAAATGCGTCTGTTGATGTCTCCTCCGTCGATTTTCCAGGGTTCTGCTTCAGGAGATCCCCATACAGAGCTCGTGCTTTCTCGCAGATGATGATCTCCGTAATCGTATCCCCTGCGAGTTGTTTCTCGTTGATCCACAGGAGAAGCAATATTTCCATCCTTTCGTGGACAGTTATGCGTTGCTTAGAGAGCCTGGAGACACCTTTTGCTATTGTAACAGCCTCGATCGCATCCTTTTTCTTCAGGGTGGTGCAGATCGTCGACATGATCCGGTCGTATTGACGTGCAATGTCCACTACACGTACCCCTCTCTCATGTTTATCAATGCTTTCCTTCTTCGGTTCTATCGTAATCAACTTTTTCTTCTTCTCAGCATTGTCCTTTGTATTAACCTTTTTGGGAGCCATGTCTAACACAATTATTATAAAATAATAACGAAAAAAAAAAAAAACACTGGGAAAAACACAACAGGGATGCTGCCACGACGAGATAAACACGTGAACTGAGTGAGCAGAGGCTGCGCTTGTTGGGAGAGAGTGCGTGAGCTCATCGCCGACTAGCTGTCGCTTGTATGAAAGTCACTCGTACAGCGTATTTCCACTCGTACTTCAAGACAAAAATTCACATGCGTCTCGGCTCATATAGCAAATTACTCGTGCAATGGTGCACTCGTGCTGCGAGGTTCTACTGTATAGACATATAGTAGAACAGAGGCCAAAAACTACAGACCTCTCTCTCTCTCTCTCTCTCTGACATCGCACATCAGCAAAGTCATGGAACGAATAGTCAGAAGAAAACTAATCACTTTCCTTGAGGAAAATAACTTGCTCACTGACACTCAACATGGCCACAGTCTGAAACAAGTAAAAGAGTAAAAGAGAGAGAGAGAGAGAGAGAGA
>NC_068981.1:74244522-74246445 GCF_001194135.2 Octopus bimaculoides | reverse complement strand
CTCTTTCACCACAACTTTCTCTCACTCTTACTTCCTGTTTCTGTTGTGCCTGTAATTCAAAGGGTCAGCCTTGTCAGACTGTGTCACGCTGAATATCCCCGAGAACTACGTTAAGGGTACACGTGTTTGTGGAGTGCTCAACCACTTGCACGTTAATTTCACGAGCAGGCTGTTCCGTTGATCGGATCAACTGGAACCCTCGTCGTCGAGTGCCAGCAACAACAACTTACGTATGTACCTATACGCATACATATTATTTTACCGGGAGAAAGTTTACAGTGACTTCGAATTTTAAGCTTGCTTGCCTGTATGCATCTCTCTATATGTGTGAGGTGAGGTGGAGTTTGTTGTGTGTGTGTGTGTGTGTGTGTGTGTTGGAATGACTAATGTATCGATATTAGAATACAAGAGATCAGAGACCTATAGTAACGGTTGTTTATAAAGAAACTACAATAGCACCGAAACAGATGGTATGCATCTCAACGAGATTCTACGGGACATCAATAATCTTCACTAATGCGTTCCATCATTCCTTACAAGAGAAAAGGAAGCGTTAAACAGCTTACAAATGTTCAGAGCATATAATAATTTTCAGATATTGGATTAGAAAGTTGATATAATTAACAAATACAGCATCTGTCATCGCACATTATAACGTTGAAAAATAAACGAGGAACGGATGTGCGTATGGGAGTAAACAGTCTTTGCTCATCCAGTGATGGTCCCTGGAGACTTCCAGGTCTATAATAACGCCATATTTCAGTAGTTTTCTTTCTAAATATCTTTTCTTGTTCCTCAATGATACATTTCCTTAGATTGTATGTGCCTCTAATTCTCATTTAATGTATAAGAACATAAAAGTGCTCAATACAGAGATACAGTAGAACACTGTCGGCTTAAATTTATTCAGATATGTGATGCGATTTAAAGAGCGATACACGGAAATTTTCATGAACAACACATTTCAGCATTGCTTCGGAAATGAATTTAGTATAATATGAATGTATGCATTTTTGTGTTGGAATGGCTGGATACTATGTAACATATGTTACATTTCACATGTATGATACATACATACATACATACATACATATACGTATATAAAGGTTTAAGCTTCTTCTCGACTTATTGGGCATGGATCTCGGTTTCTGTGACACATATATTCCCTTCTGGACGAGACGCCGGTACATCACAGGATTACTCATTTTTGTCAGCTGAGTGAACTGAGGCAACGTGAAATGAAGTCTATTTGCACGACCCCGGAATCGAAATTACAATCTTCCACCCTAATCCCTAGGCTACGCACCTGAGCTACACACACACACACACACACACACACACACACACACACACACACACACACACACACACACACACACACACACACACACACACACACACACAGCAGACAGTGTTATAAGCATACAAAGATAAGTATGGTTGAGTAACGTTAATCGCACCTGGTTAACCGTATTTGTTCCTTCTCTTTTTAGATACGAGGAAATAATCCGGTTTAGCAACATAGAATTATAATAGACGCTACAGTCTTACAACGCAGGTGTGTACGGAGAACAGCTTTCTTGCATTAAAACGAATACCCCAACACCCCACACGCACAAATGCACACATACACACACATATATATATATATATGTATATATATATATATATATATATATCATCACACACATACACACACAAACACACACACACACACACACACACACACATATATACACACATATATGTACACATATATATACAGACATTTATACACACACACACATATATATATAGATATAGATATAGATATATATAGATATACAGATATACACAAACATACAAAGAGATGCATATATACTACGTGTGTGTGTGTGTGTGTGTGTGTGTGTGTGTGTGTGTGTGTGTGTGTGTGTGTGTGTG
>NC_068981.1:74242639-74243542 GCF_001194135.2 Octopus bimaculoides | reverse complement strand
TATATATATATATATATATATATATATATATATATATCTGTCTATTTGTGTGAGTACTTATTTCTGTCACACTCTCTCCACACGCACACATTCTCTCGCACAGATGTATTTAAGTAATTATATTGATTTCAAATTTTTGTACAAGACCAGTAGGTTTCGGGGAGGGTTAGAGTTACATCGATCCAGTGTACAAATGGTACTAAGCATTTTGCCCGGCGTGCTAATCATTCTGCCAGCTCGCCGTCTTCATTTAACTAGTTTCTGTTTTTCCTTTGAGTATGTAGATTTTTTTATTATGATATACTTTTTCCACTTTCTGTAAACTGAGGATGATGATGTCGATGTTGATGTTGTTGTTGTTGATGATGATGATGATGATGATGATGATGAAGAGGAGGAAGACGACCGTCCCTGCCACGTCCATCTTCTCCACAACCATCATTATTCTCATAATCGCTATGAATAACAATGTATTAAGATTAGTCATTGATACTAATCTAACAAAAATAACTCCACGTTGTCAGCTTCTCTGATATAAATAGCAGCCAACTTTCCCTCCAACCGTCGTTAAAATTAAAATTGGAATGACACGACGGTGGATAAAGTAGCCCTAGATAGATATCTTTCTTTTTTTAGCCACACAGGGCTGCACAGTGAGGGGACAAATACAACTGTAGAGCTTTTCTTTAAAAATAAAAAAAGGTAAAATAAAAATTTTAAAAAATCCGATCAAAAAGGATCGGTAGGGGCAAAAAAAAAGGGGGGTATCGTATATCACAGAAAATGTCATAAATAGATAGATAGATGGATAGAGAGATAGATAGATAGATAGATAGATAGATAGATAGATAGATAGATAGATAGATAGATAGATAGATAGATAGATAGATAGAAGATCGGAAG
>NC_068981.1:74240532-74241832 GCF_001194135.2 Octopus bimaculoides | reverse complement strand
TACTAGGCTTACAAGGAATAAGTCCTGGGGTCGATTTGCTCGACTAAAGGCGGTACTCCAGCATGACCGCAGTCAAATGACTGAAACAAATAAAATAATAAAAGAATATATATATATATAACGAATTAGAAGAATACATATATAACTGTTTGACTTTGTTTACTTGTTTATACAGCACTAAATATGAATAAAATGTAGCAATTGAATAGATAAGATCTAAAGATGTGTGTGCATGTGTGCGTATGTATATACTAGCTGACGTTCCGGGTAATTCCCGGGAAAGCGTGGCTTATCCCTTGGTTCTGTTCTCATAATTATTTCGCTAATCCAGTAACAACAATACAAAGTATGTAGCCCTTAAAATGGTTTTTGTGCATTTACAGAGAATACCGAACTGTCTTACTCAGGATCTTGTTCCGAATAAGTTATGAAGACCCAAATTGTGAAGTCAATTATTTAATGATATGAAATTAGTTACCCGATAGTAAGAATTCAAATAAAGTCGCCCCGAAAAGGGCTTTAATGTGTTCCTCCTATGTTCTATATCCCAGAGTATATAGAACATAGGAGGAAATACTAATGAGGAATGTATACTAAAATCGTGAAGCATGTTACGTAATAATAGGCTAATTTCGTATGAGATGATAACAATTCAAAGTAGATAACTCTGAAAAGGGCTTTTGTGCGTTCCCAGAGAATATTACCATCAGGGGCGCTAGTGTTGGTATATTCGTGAATAAGTCACTAACCGAAATAAATGGATCTATTGATTAAGAAAATACTATTTACTTGTTTAATGGTTGTACTGGATAAATTGCGAAAATAATTCTAACAGCTCAAATGCTAAGAAATAAGCATACTCAAATTCATTTTTATCAAATAATTTAGGAAAATGAATGAGTTATTTCCCTTGGTTATGTATAAGGACCTCTTCTAGGGGCGAATGGATTATCTCCCTTGTTTTTTAAAATAGAATATATTAGATACATATAAGGATCCCTTCCAGTGGCTCTATTATCGATTATTTCAACAATCTAAGTATGCCATGAGGTCTCCAGAAATGAGTCCTATTCACTTGTCAAGTTTCATAAAAATCGATACAACAATGTAGGAGGAGTTAGCTAACAACTCTACAAACACACCCACAGACAGAATGTCCCACATATGTAGATGTATGTATGTATGTATGTATGTATGTATGTATGTATGTACGTCCGTATGCATGCACCCATGTATGCATGCACCCATGTATGCATATATGTGTGTATATATATATATATATATATATATATATGTATAT
>NC_068981.1:74233919-74240080 GCF_001194135.2 Octopus bimaculoides | reverse complement strand
TATATATATAAGCACATACACAGGAGCACACACACACACGTATAACGCAAATATCCTCACACACTCATATTAAGTTAGCATATCCTTTTCAGAATTGGACCACTCCTATTTTGCTCTCATAACATATTAATATACACATACATCATACAATGCTTAAAGGCATACTAAAATATGTATGGATGGATCTATCTATCTATCTATCTATCTATCTATACGTTTATCTGTCTATCTATCTATCTCTCTATCTATCTACAATTACACACGCATACATTCATAATATATGCATATATGAATAAATACAAACATACGCATAGATATGTACATGCGCATACATACATACATACACACATACATACATACATACATACATACAAACAAAAATACGTTGTTGTTGAGGTTGAAATTCTAATGAAGGAACCTTGGATGTAGGTTAGAAACCGCTTCTTTCTCTATTGGTAAGAAATCTTGAAATAAACTGAATAATGACATACATACATACATACTGAAGTGTGTATCAAAGTAGGAAAGGAAAGATGGTAATATCAAGCACAATATATATGAAGTCTATTTAATAACAAACACGAAGCCGTATACGATATTAATTGGGTATTGTTCAACACGAACAACTGAACCTAAGTATTTTAGTGTTATTTTCCTTCACAGTAAGAATAGACTCGTTTCTTCAAAGAAACAAAGAAAAACAATGTAATCATAAGAAAGTTCAAATATACAACGTATAAAGTAGCAAAAGTATTTTAATTGTTTATAGTCTAAAGCGATATTGTTTCTCGCAATCCAATAAACTCGACCATGCATGAAAACGAAAACACAAACTTTTCCCATAGAGACGTACTCAGATGTTCGCAGGGACGTACACGATTTCACACACACAAACATATACTCACACATACACACGCGCGCTCACATATATATTAAATATAATATGTACTATGTACATGTTGTTGTTGGCACTCCGTCGCTCACGACGTCGAGGTATCCAGTTGATCCGATCAACGGAACAGCCTGCTCGTGAAATTAACGTGCAAGTGGCTGAGCACTCCACAGACACGTGTACCCTTAACGTGACACAGCGTGACACAGTGTGACAAGGCTGACCCTTTGAATTACAGGCACAACAGAAACAGGAAGTAAGAGTGAGAGAAAGTTGTGGTGGAAGAGTACAGCAGCGTTCGCCACCATCCCCTGCCGGAGTCTCGTGGGGCTTTAGGTGTTTTCGTTTGATAAACACTCACAACGCCCGGCCTGGGAATCGAAACCGCGATCCTATGACCGCAAGTCCGCTGGGCCATTGCGCCTCCACACTACATACAAGAGTGTGAATATATGTCTAAACTTAGGGAATAGAGTAGATAAAATCCAGGCTACATATGTTTCATAGCTAGCAGAACCTCGAAAGTAGTAATTATCCAAACGAGAGATAATACGCTGGTTAGTTATCAGGCCAAAGATATCTCAATCAAAAGAAGTTAACATTGTCGTCAGGGAATCTTTGGCCGATGAGTAAATAGCAAATTGTCCTTTGTTAGGATGATTACTACTTCCCAGGCTCTGCTAGCTCTGAAACATATGTTGCCTGGATTTTATTTACTCCATTCCTTCATTTGGGATTTTTATTCGCATGCTCATCAAACTCTGCTGCTAACCGTAAGGTATTAAACAATTTTTTCAGTTTATCGAAATTCGATATGGGAATAATTTGCAACCTTCTACGTCAATAAATCACTATTGTTCCAGAGCGTTGTTTTATTTTTTTTATACAGTCTACGGACTGTTTTAAGCTTACTATCTTCCTACATTTTGATCTTTGGATCTTACCTTTACTCATATATATATATATATATATATATATAATGTGTATATATATATATAATGTATATGTATCTCTCTCTCTCTCTTTCTCCCCCCCCCTCTCTCTCTATATATATTTATATATAATAATAATAGTATATATACTGCTATACCTAAACAATTGACTGAAAATGATGAGCTAACTCAGACTAGTTAAGTATCTATATATAAAATTTGACTGAAATGTGTGGGTGAGTCTTCTGCCTCAATCGGATGCGCATGGAGCTATGTTAACGATGATATGTGGGTTCGATTCTAACTTGAGTTAACTCATCATATTTTTCAGTAAATTGTTTAGATAACGTTTCTTTAATTCCGAATGTATATATATTATCATTATGATATATTATTATATTATTATTACTGTATAAAAAAGACTTTCGAAGTCGCTCTTTTTCCGTAACTTATCAAGCCTCTGGGTTTGTTTACAAATGTTATACACATGTATATATTTATTGGTTAAAAGAAAATACAGGAGCATCAGATGAATATTCTATTTGTCACACTCCCCTCTCAAATTCACACACTTATTGCAGTGGTCCTTCAGTTTTTCTAAGCCCTGTAAAAGAACTCGGAAGGTTGAGTCTTCAACCAGACCTTTTGTGACACCTTTAAAACTATTAACTTTTCATCACATCGTCATGTGAAGGACCGCTGCAATAAGCGCGTGAGTCTGAGAGGGGGTATGACAAATAAAATAATTAACTGATGCTCCTGGATTTTCCTTTATCCAAAGCCACGAACCTTTCAGCACTCGCCTCGCACCCCCCCACACACAAACACACACACATATACGAGGGGAGTGCTGAAAAGTTCTTGGCTTTGGGTAAAAGAATATACAGACGCATCAAGTATTCTAAGCCCTGTGAAGAACTCGGAAGGTTGAACCTCCAGCCAAGCCTTTCGCGTTAAAGTCATGAATTTTCAGCACCACGTCGTATATATATATATATATATATATATACGTTTGTGTGTGTGTGTGTATATATATGTATATATATGTGCGTGTATGTGTGTGTGTGTGTATATCTATCTGTCTCTCTCTCTCTCTCTCTCTCTCTCTATATATATATATATATATATATATATATATATGTGTGTGTGTGTGTGTGTGTATATATATTACTTCTGTTCCCTTCTCTCTTCTTGTATGTATTCACAGAAATACATCCACACATGCATACTCGTATATGTATGTAAATATATATTACAAATCCACAGAAACATATATATCTATTAATATCTCCTACACCAATCAGCAGGAAATAAACTGGATGTTTACATCTGGAACGATTTTTGTTGCCAGTTAGATTGGTTAGGATTGACGTTTATGCATGTATTCATAAGTATATTCCTATCAGCCACACATTCACGCTCACCTATAGAATTGTACAATCTCTCAAACGTACAAATTCATACATAAATTATACAAACCAATACGAAGAATATTGGTAGAACATTCCCATCAAAACTTCTACCAAGTGCCAATGGAACAGGTCTGATGTAGTTATTTGTGACAAATGAAAAAAGATGAAATGAAGAAAAAGAATCTTGTTTGTTATAGAAGTTAGTTTCCTGGCAGATGTGAACAATTCTTCCAAAATCAGCAAGAAGAATGTATTGGGACAATTGATTCGAAACCTTCAGCTCCTCTACTCAGATTTAAAAATTCACATTCCTACTAATAATCATTGTATCACTTGGTTATCTTAGGAAATGTCTAAATGACAATATAGTATAACTAGTATTTTCAGATAAAGAAAGAATTTGATTAACACACACTTTACAGATGCCATATCTAAATGGAACAGTAAAAATATGCAAAGATTTCCTCCAGCTCATTTTGTAATAATTATTGCTTTTGTTATTCAAATCTCAGCGATGGAGCTTTTCTTTGTGAGAAACAAATTTCTTCTTTTGCTTTAAAATGTCGAGAATATTGATCACATGAACACCCAATAACTTATAAAGGGTTTCTCGTAAGGAATTTTGGTATCATGGCTAATGATTCGTCGGCCTCACCATCCTCATAGTCTCTGCTCTCACCTGATATTTCTTCTATCAATATTTTTAAACTCAAGTTACTTTCTAGTTAGCTTTAAACGACAGCTTCTACGACATGTTTCGCCTGACATCTGAAACCCTCTTGCTTTTCATTTTTTAAAACCTATTCTAACTCCACGTCTGCAGAAGTGTTTTTGTTCGTTTTATTGTTTATTTTATGTTTTTACACGCGTTGACTTGAATGATAATCTTCTGTGCTTTCACCAAACTGCTAAATTGAATATTACCAACTTGAGGATGTAGTTGTTGATGCTTTTGAGAGTTCTTTGTTCTCGTCTATCTTATGTAAGAAAAACATCAACTTCAATTATCGCGAGAACTTTGTCGACGGTAGAATTTTGATGCTGGTAGATTAGCAACAAGAAAATCTGTTGAGTCTGTCAATATAAAATTTCGGTGCAAAGTTGTCCCTTAAGTATAATACAGACTTCGACATGCATTTACCACAAGGGAGGCAATTATCAGGGTTGGCTCTGTTACAGGTAGGTGTGGGATATAATTTTGAGTTGTTTGCGTTTGCAAGTCATTTAGCGTTGGGTCTGCGACTTATTTCCTGTTGCAGATTTTAAGAAACTATGGTTCTCGAGTATAGAGTAAGGGATTATTATACGGAACTATTTAGCTGTGTTTGTTTTGCGCTATATTGGAGACTTTATTCTAAAATATTATTTGTTTCCTGTTCATACGCTATGGGATATTAATTCCAGGCTTGTTCTACGGATTTTGGAATATATGCATTAATTGTATTAAACATTTCAATTTAGAAATTTTTTTCTGCGAAGATATTGTAAAGAAATACATAGAAAGGGAAATATTGGCTTTACATTTTGGCACAAGGCCAGCAATTTCGGGGGAAGGGAATAAGTTGATTAAATTGATCCTTGTTATCAACTGATTTTTTATTTTACCGACTCCGAAAGAATGAAAGGCAAAATTGACCTGGGCAGAATTTGAACTCAGAACGTAATGACGGACGAAAGGCCGCTAAGCATTTTGCCCGGCATGCTAATGGTTCTATCAGCTTGCCACCCTAAGTGAAAGGGGAATATTGATTTCAAATTTTGACACAAGGCCAACAATTTCCAGTATTTGACAAGTATTTATTTTGTCGGCCCCAAAGGAGATAAAAGGTAAAGTCAACCTTGGAAGCAGTTCAACAAGAGACAGCCCACCAAATTCGGGAAAAGGGGCTAGTCGAGTACATCAGCCAGAAAGGGATGAAAAGCTAAATTGACCTTAGCGGTATTTGAACTCAAAGCACAAAAACAGATGAGATACCGCTGAGATTTTTACCCAGCGTGCTAACTATTCACCCAGCTTACCGCCCTAAAAAGGGAAATACTAATAGAAGAAAGATAAAATAAAATAAAACAAAAGGGAGTGATGGTAAGAAGAAAAGAAAAATAAAGAGAAGAAAGAGATGGGGAGAAGATAGATAGACAGATAGATAGATAGATAGAGAGAGAGAGAGAGAGAGAGAGAGAGAGAGAGAAAAAATTGATTATAGATGCGCAATTCCAAGCGGTATCTTTATATCTACTTGCGTTTATATATACATATATACATATATATCTCCCACCCTCTCTCACATTTCTTGGCACTCCCTTCATTCTCCTCATTTTCCCCCTCTTTTACCTCACTCTGTCCCCTTCCTTTTTTCTCTCTTTCTCGTCCCTCCTTAATTCTTCAAACCCTATACCCACTATCACTCTCCATTCCTTTCCACGTGACCCGTGTTCGGCGAAGCCTGACCTTTCTTGGTTCGACTACCATCCGTGTAGCATCTCTTGTATTTCTTCCCATGACTTTTATCTTCTATGTTCCTGCCGTAAGACTTCACTTCCACACACGCCAGCTTAACTTAATTCGACTTTAGTCAAAAGACACCTGCTGTTAATGTCCTGTTGTTTGTATTTGTAATTGTGTACCATTTCTCCGTTTTTTTTTGTCGTTGTTTTCGTATACATTCGCTTGCTTTCTTCCAAAGAATCTAGTGCTCTTAGGTTAGATTTTCTTGGGGCCGGCCAGATTAGAGCAGTCTCGATATTAACCGGCCGAAACTGCAAAGACGATCTTTTTCTCGACTGATGATTGAAAGCTCCGAATGACCCGTCCTTGTTTTCTCTCTCCTTTTTTGTATCATCTAACTGTCCAAATGTTTTGTTGTTGCCTGTTACGTTCTTGTTCTATTTTCTATTTTGATTATATATATATATATATATATATAT
>NC_068981.1:74230128-74230597 GCF_001194135.2 Octopus bimaculoides | reverse complement strand
TATATATATATATATATATTTATATTTCAAAATAAAATATGCTTAATATAATTAAAATATATTTTCTAAAAATCCGTGGGATCAAGATGTGTAGAGATATATATCGCTATCCTGTAAATAACACCATGTTACGGTGGTTATGGTTTTGAGAGCTCGGCTTTAGCAGCAGCAACAGATGAAATTTAAGACCCACTAGATTCCGCTGACTAAACGATTTGAAGTTTCTCAAGCTTTCCACATACCGCCAATACCATCAAACATGGTTATGCGATACTAAAACCTGCATTCAGTCTCCTGTTGTGACACCACTAGCCAGCCAGATGTCATACTACAGAACAAAAGTATTAAACACACTATACTATAGTGTGTTTAATATAGTGACTATAGTATATATTTACACACACACACACACACACACACACACACACACACACACACACACACACACACACACACACACACACACACA
>NC_068981.1:74228560-74229506 GCF_001194135.2 Octopus bimaculoides | reverse complement strand
TATATATATATATATATTTATATACGACGGGCTTCTTTCAGTTTCCGTCTACGAAATCTATTCACAAGGCTTTGGTTAGCCCGAGGCAATAGTAGAAGACACTTGAACAAGGTGCCACGCAGTGGGACTGAAACTGGAATAATGTGGTTGGGAAGCAAGCTTCTTACCACTCCTGCGCCTATATATAATTTTTATATATTTTTTATTTACTAGCACTGACCACTTCCCACACCACACCCACACACCATCATCCGCGCATCCACACACGCACACATTACAGACGCACATACTTACACATTTATGGCGGCGAGCTGGCAGAAACGTTAGCAAGCCGGGTGAAATGCTTAGCGGTATTTCGTCTGCTGCTACTTTCTGAGTTCAAATTCCGCCGAGGTCGACGTTGCCTTTCATCCTTTCGGGGTCGATAAAATAAGTACCAGTTACGCACTGGGGTCGATATAATCGACTTAATCCGTTTGTTTGTCCTTGTTTGTCCCCTCTGTGTGTAGCCCCCTGTGGGCAGTAAAGAAATAACACATCCACATTTACACATCCACACATCAAAGTCACTAGCCCCTATCCACACGCACACACACTCACATACACACACTCAGGCGCACCTACTTTATTATTTCCCCGTCTTCTTAGCTCTCCTGTCCAGCTACCTTTTTCCAACCAGTTTCCATGATTGACCATTAAATCCACAAGTTTTTTTTTTATTCTCTCTCTGTTTATTTCCTCGTCTTCCTTTCTGTTGAAGAGCGTAGACTCGAAACGTAAATGACTTTCTCACCTTTCCGGGCGTCAAACTAATACATCTGCTTGTTGTTTATGCACTTGTCATCGTTTTTTGTTTTTCTGTAAATTTCAACTATATATGTGATACATATATATATACACACATATATATATATATATATATATATATATATATATATATATATAT
>NC_068981.1:74227255-74228003 GCF_001194135.2 Octopus bimaculoides | reverse complement strand
TGATCGTCGCATTGACCATGACAGAGAAAGTTGAGCAGAGGATCTGCATCAAAATTTTACCAAGATCTTGGAGATACCTGGTCAGAGGCCTACGCAAAGTTTTCAAAAATTTTCATCGTTCTCAACACAATCAAGGTGATTTTGCGCAACTGAAATCCGAGTGTTCTTTTGGTCAGCTAAAAGCAGTTTTAGCACAAGCTTGGCAGACACGCGTCTCATAACCAAATCTTCAGTGATAATGGACTGAACTGAACCGTAACTAATCTGTATATCCTCTGATAACTCACAGATGGTGATTCGACGATTTCCTTTCACAGCTGCACGCATATCTGCGATGTTTTTCTCAGTTCTGTTTGTTGCAGGTCTCCCAAAATGTTCGTGAATATCGACATTTTTTTCAGCCATCTTGGAAACGTTTGAAACGCTCGTACACTTGTGTGCGGCTCATACACACCTCTCCATACACTTTCTGCAACATTGCATAGGCCTCTGAGCAGGTATCACCATGACAACTTTCTCTGTCATGATCAATGCGCCGATCACACGCTACACAACTTCCTTCCGAGCACAGCTATAGACAGTGGTGGAAGTGAGGTAGAACGTTAAAACTTAGTGTACATGCACAGCACAGTTAAAGGTCAATATGTGCCCAACGGCTTTACTCTGCGTGCTTTAACTTCGTTGCTATGGCAACAGTCTGGATAACTATTGATCAAACCTCGTATATATATATATATTATATATATAT
>NC_068981.1:74223509-74227066 GCF_001194135.2 Octopus bimaculoides | reverse complement strand
TGTGTGTGTGTGTGTGTGTGTGTGTATGTGTGTGTGTGTTTTTTGAGTTCGTGGTTTTTATACAAACACACATGTATACTGAGTGAAACAGAGAGAGACAGACAGACAGACAGAAAGAAAGAAAAACAACGAAGAAACAAAGAAAGGAAGCCCATAAAACAGAGAATAAGCTAAAAAAAAATTTTTAAATCGTCCATTTTCGGAAACTATTTTCTGAGATAAGTTTCCGTAAACTTAGTTTTATTTTTTATTTTTGTTTCGTTATTTTAGTAATTACATAAGAGCAGCAATATGGCTCTGTTTAGATGAGATTGTTGGAGTTTTCATTCTGAGCTTGTATGCCATTACTCTCACCGTTCAAATGAAGATGCGATAAACATTGAATAGAATATTCTATACGGGTATGTAATCAGTTACGATAACGTTTGTTGTAGTAGTTGTAGAAGTGGTTAAAAAGAAATAAATGCGCCCTTTTAAAGCCTAGCCAGGCTCATGGACCCGGTTTCCCGGTTTCAATGGCATATGCGTTCCCCAGCTGGACGGGACGCCAGTCCATCGCAGCGTTACTCATTTTTGCCAGCTGAGTGGACTGGAGCAACGTGAAATGAAATGCTTTGCTCAAGAACACAACGCGTCGCCCGGTCCAGGAATCGAAACCACAATCTTACGATCATGATGCTGACACACTCACTAACCACTAAGCCACGCGCCTCCACTGTAGAAGGAGTACTAAATATAATAGTAGTCACGTGACAATTTTATTTACATGCTAAGTGCAAATAAAGTAAAGATAATGACTTGTAACGTATAGAGTGGAAACCATCTTTTAGGGGAGGAAAAAACTCCTCAAGTCTGTCCGTGGGATTCGAACCAAGCATCTTCTGTAACGAGACAGACATAGTAACTCACTGCATAGGAGAAACCTTTTCAAAGTTACGTTTTTGCAATTGGTTACTTAGAAGGTGGGTGGTTCGAATCCCGTGAGCATCTTTTGATCATTTTTCTTTCCCTTGTCTCTATCCAAGCAGTTTTAACCGACTATGTTGCAAGTTATTATGTATAATATAGTTGTAAGGCAGCGGACTGGCAAAATCGTTAGAGCATCGAGCAAAATGCTTAGCAACATTTTCCCCGCCTCTTTACATCCTTAGTTCAAATATGGTCAACGAAAATTTTACCTTTCATCTTTTCGGGGTCGATAAAATAAGTCCCAGTTGAGCACTGGAGTCAGTGTAATCGACTCTCCCTTCCCATCTAGATTGTTGACCTTATATCAACAATTATAAATACCTGTATTAACTTGGTGATACACTGTTATATAATTTGTTTGGAATTTTATGCTTACGTTTATAAAAATAATTTGAGAGAATTACTTTAAATAATAGTGTACTAATTTTTATTAGTCTAAATGAAATATTTTCTCATCAGTAACTACAACAGCAAAAAAAAAAAAATAATAATAATAAAAAAATTCTTGTTTATTTTATTATCAGTAATTAAAAAGAACAAATCTTTAAAAAGTGTCACATATGACCTTCTCTTTAAAAAGAATTTCTATGGAAATTATCAGCCACGCAGCTGCAAAATTGTGACTTACAACAAGCAAACTGTGTGAGATGGAACTAGTATAATGTCATAATCCTTTCTACTATAGGCAATAGGCCTGCAGTTTTAAGAGAAAGGTATAATCGGTTACACCGTGTTCAGTGCTCAACTGATACTCATATTATCGATCCCGAAAGAGATGGAAGACAAAGTCAACTTCGGCGGAATTTGAACTCAAACCAAAAGGCATTGCTCATTCAGCATTTCGTCTGTCGTGCTAACGACTCTGCCAGCTCGTTGCTGTCTGATACGATGTCATAGAATCATGCAATCTAATACCAGTTTAACAAAGTGTGAGAAAATTTCGTGAAGTTATGGCGTAAACAGAAAATTGTCATAGAATAAAATATTTTTCGGGTACAATAATTTTCTTAGTCTTTGAATTTTAATTTTTGCTCGTTAAATTATGCTTAGAACTCATGTAACTGAAACCGAGCGATGTTTTCTCAAAAATGTTCCTTTATGTCATCTTAGAAACTGATCTAATGTAGGTCAGCCATCTTCTGTTGCAGATCAAACCATTTGTTTAATAAAAAAATCCAATATTAATTATAAATAAAATAGATGTACGACTGCTACTGATGAATAAAATTAGAAATAAAATTGCAATCTCTGGACGGGACTCGTGGATTGCACTTAAATATAGTAGCAACCTCAGATAGCAATCAAAGACAGCAGTGTTACTCAGAATGAGTGGCAGGTTCTTGTTCTCTTTCTCTATGAGACAAATTTCACTTCCTTTCGGTAAGTTACTGCGTGCCTGAATTATCCAAGTTTTGTTCATTAGAATCATTTCCCCTGGCTCACTTTTGGCAATTATGCAAATTGTATTGTCTAAAAAGTTTTCTTAACATTTTTCTACTTCAAAAAACTTCCCCCAATTGATCAAAGAAGGCTCACACAGACACGGTTACATACACGCGCACACACACATATAAGATAATATACAGTACAGTTATTCCTCACCATACCACGGTTCACCTATAGCGATTTATTATTTAAGCTTACATCGATTCTCCCGTAGTGTTGTTTTGCATTTATAGTAAAATAAATATATACAAATAAAAGTATTTAAAAAAAATATACAGTACTGTTTCTACTTCGCGGATTTTCACCTACCGCGGGTTTTGGGGGAACGTAACACCCGCGATAATCGAGGGATTGCTGTATTTCTTGTGTGTGTGTACAAATAGATGTACGACTGCTACTGATGAGTTAGAGCTTCACGTAAGTTTTAAGCATCCAATCTGCTTCCAAGATAGTGGTTCAGATACTACTACATATGTTGAGTAATATCGTTAAGGGCAGCGAGCCTTTAACGATATTACTAAATTGTGTAACTGTCAAAAATGATATTGTGTGGTTATTTACTTTGAAAGCTGAAACATTTTACGTCCGGGGTATCAACATTTTGCGAAATAGATAGCATTATGTTAATAATGAAGAGGAAATATCTTGATTAAATAGATAAATTAAGACTTAAGAATTATTTGTCTTTTTCCTATTTTGAAATGCAAGAAGGCTTCCTTTTAAACTTAACACACACACACACACACACACACATACACACAGTATCTAATGGTGATCTGCCTCTGCGCAGGTTTGTGCATATTAATATTCTCCAGCACTCTCTATACGACATGGGAGGGCTCGCACCATTCTCTGCCGCCGTTATGTAGACTACTGGAATTATGGTGATCCATGATATTAGTAATGAATTTGAAATGAATACTGAAGTTGTTTATTGTTGCCTTCCCAGGCAGGTTGGGATCTGAACGCAGAATGTAGGGATCCGGATGATATACGTTTCTGGCACTCTCTTATCCACTAGAGCAACGTGAAATGAAGTGTTTTACTCAGGAATGCAACATGTCGCACGGGTCCACGATCGCTAGATCCTGAGTGAAGCACCCAAATCGCAAGGCCACGCAGCCAGCAGAATCGTATATATA
>NC_068981.1:74222553-74223342 GCF_001194135.2 Octopus bimaculoides | reverse complement strand
ATATATATATATATATATACGAGGGGTGTGTGAAAAGTTTTGAGCCTGACCGAGCTGAAACAATTCTTCTAGTAAGTACAGTCTTTTCTGAGTATTCTTGCTCATTTTCATGATTATGATATTTTTATTTAATTTTTGTTGTTGCAAATTTTTGAATGAACAAGTGTCGAGGTTACAAGGAAAATGGAGAAAACTGAGTATCGTGCTGTCACAAAGTACCTTCATTTGAAAGGCATGACTCCATCAGAAATCCATGAAAGTATGGTGAGAACCTTAGCAGACAATGCTCCTTCAATGCAACAGTCAAGCGCTGGGTAAATGAATTCAAGCGTTGCAAGGAGAGTAAAAGATGATCCCAAACAGGGAGACCTCCAACTGCAACCACCAAGGACAACCTTGACTTTGCTCTTGGTATGATAATGCAAGATCGCCGAATATCATGTCGTCAGAGCCGAGAGACTAGGCATCTCAATTGAAAGAGCAGACAACATTGTGACAAAAGAACATGGGTTCTCAAAGGTTTTCGCAAGGTGGGTCCCTCGCCTTTTGACTCCTGAACAGAAACGCACCAGGTGCACTTTGTTCATGAGCTATCTGGAACTGTTTGAAGCCGATGAAGAGAATTTTCTTGCTCGTTTCATTACTATGGACGAAAGTTGGGTTCATCACTACCAGCCTGAAACCAAAGAATAACTAAAGCAGTGGAAGAACACGTCTTCTCCAACCCCAAAGAAGGCCAGGGTCATTCCTGCAGCTGGCGTCCGTTTTTCTTATTCTTAAGGTGTTTTG
>NC_068981.1:74217519-74222384 GCF_001194135.2 Octopus bimaculoides | reverse complement strand
ATTCCCCAAAATGAAAAAGCCCTGGCTGGTCGCCATTTTGTTAGTGACAATAACGTCATAGACGCTGTAGAAAGTTTCTTGGAGTCTCAAACAAAAGAATTCTTCTACGCCGGGATAATGGCGCTTCAGCACGGCTAGAGAAAGTGTTCAACCATCGAAGGGAACTATGTTGAAAAATAAATCACCAGAAGTCATGTACCATGTATTTTTGTTTTTGAGTCTCGAGATTTTCAAACACCCCGCATATATATGTGTGTGTGTACGTGTGTGTGTGTGTACGTGTGTGTGTGTGTACGTGTGTACGTGTGTGTGTGTACGTGCGTGTGTGTAAGAAGCAGTATTTATTTAAACCAGGGTTTCTCAAGCATTTTTTATCTATAGATCCCTTCGATTATTATTTTATTCTGATGCCCTCCCTCCCCAGAGCCAATAGGATGTTTAAAAACTACTTTTTTAGAAACTTTCATCAAAATTCCCATTTTCTTTTTCACGCATTAACTTGTGTAGGTTGAACTATGTAAAATGTTAGAGAAAGAAACTTAGCTGTTTCTTTAAATACATTTAATGCAAAATTCTTTAAATACATTTAATGCAAAATCTTTTCAGGGGCCCTTAAAATGCTATTGGACGCCCAGTTTACTATTTTGTTACGTGAATACCCAAAATTCTTATATGGACCCTCCGGAGCCATATGGATCCCGTTTGAGAACCACTGATTGAAACTGTCTTTTATCAGTTGAGAGAGGTTTTCTAGGTTGAAGCAATTGAATGGATCAGTTCACTCGGCTGTGAATGATTAGAGAAGGACAGTAGAACTGACAATGTATCAGCAGCGTTAGTTGTTTTTAAATTAGTGTTTGGCTGTTACGTTCGTTCGTCTGTAAGACAGAGATCAATGCTTGTAGAAAATATCGGCTCTCATTTGGTGATTCATTCTACATATGTTACTGAAAGATGCAACTTTCTGGACTGGTAATTTATATTATCGATCCTAAGGGGACGAAATGCACAGCTTGGCATTGTCAGGATATGAACTCAGACCTTAATGAACCGGAAGAAATATCGCATGGAATGTTTTCCGACTCCTTAACGATTCTGTGAATCCACCACCCTTGCTAAGCGCCTGATATCTTAAAGTCAGTTTATTTATTCTTTTCGAGTACTTACGCAACTCCAAACGTCTGTTCGTCTGTATTATTTTTTGTCTCTGCTGCATAATTTGTGGTTATGTTAGTATTGTTTTGAGAAGCGGGGAGATTATAATAGCTAGACTGCTCGTGTGAAGTAGAAACCATTTGGGGAAAAGGGGGAAAAAAGAATCGAAAAGAAGACGCAGGAGAAAACACTCTTACGGAAATCAAAACAAACATGGAAATTGAGTGGATAAACAAACTCAGTAAACTTGCTGATGAAAAAGGTTGATGGTGGCAGACAATATGGCCCCTGTAGATCGTCTGCTCGCACTTAAAGTTTGTAAGTTTCTGTATATGTTTATGTTGTATGTCTCACCATCTTAAGTTTAGGCTACCGGACTTTATTTTTTGCTAAATTATATCTATTACCTTTTTGGGTTTTTGGTCATGGATCATAACATCCTGAATATTCTTTTTCTTTTCTTTTTTTTACTTCGATTTGTTTATACAATTGATGTATGACTTTCAATCGATATAATGGCTTTCATTGAAGTATATGCCTATATTGCTATCAATGATGAAATAGGTTTTAGGAAATAGTAATATGCTAACACTAAGAGGCTTAGGTTGTGAAAGAAGGAGTCAAAAGCTTCTTACTCACTTCGTGCGCTGAAATGTAATGGTAAATTCTACGCTTGCATACACTCTCCATTTCTACCATGCTTCATATAGTGGCAACGTTAACACCGCAACATTTTCTTTTCCAAGTATGACCAGAAGATATCTACTTTTAGACTCTATATTTTACATAGAACGAGATGCTTCTCGGTCTCAACAATGTGACCAACCTAAATATCTTGCGTAGTTGATTGTGCAGAAGAGTTATAATATCGACGTTATTTTGATATTAGATGTAGTTGCAGAATATTGTCCTTCACTTTTTGGATACTGAATAAATAATTCCTTCACTGAAATATCGATGGTAAATCATTCACAGTAAATGGTGAGGGAACTAAACACAAATACGTTTCTTTATTCTGAGTGTTTCTCAAATTTGTTTTGGCTTTGTACCTCTTCTTTCTCCAGCACCTACAGATACATTTCTATATTTCAATAAGTACGTTTATATATTTTCAGCATAGATCTACACATTTCGATTATCGTTTCTACTTGGTCCAAAATTTCTCATTCCACGCGCGCCCGCACACACACAATATTCTCCTTTTGGAAAAAAACAACATTATTACATTGTGTCAAGGCGGCGAGCTGGCAGAAGCGTTAGCACGCCGGGCAAAATGCTTAGCGACATTTCGTCCGTCTTTCGTTCTGAGTTCAAATTCTGCCGAGGTCAACTTTGCCTTTCATCCTTTCAGGGTCGATAAACTAAGTACAAGATGAGAACTGGGGTCAATGTAATTGACTTAACTTCTCCCCAACAACTTTAGGCCTTGTACCTATAGTAGAAAGGGTAATTGCATTGTGCGTTACGGTGGCGGATTGGCATAACTTTTAAAACGTAGGAAACAATCATTTGCGTCATTTATTCTAGCTCTTTAGTTTCTGAGTTCGAATCTCACCTACATCAATTTTGCCTTTTAGCCATCAGGCTTCGAAAGAATAAACCTTAAGAAGTAATGTAAAGCGCACTGCTAATGCAGTAGAACGTGGTATTGACTTACAAAAACATTTAATATACTTTATAGTATATTATGTTTGCATAACGAAATACCGCGTACCTACAAGTCATTAGAAAATAAAAGGAGTGGCTGTGTGGTAAGTAGCTTGCTTACCAACCACATGGTTCCAGGTTCATTCCCACTGCGTGACACCTTGGGCAAGTGTCTTCTATTATAGCCTCGAGCCGACCAAAGCCTTGTGAGTGGATTTGATAGACGGAAACTGAAAGAAGCCTATATATATATATATATATATATATATATATATATATGTGTGTGTGTGTGTGTGTGTGTGTGTGTGTGTATGTGTGTGTTTATGTTTGTGTGTCTGTGTTTGTCCCCTCAACAACGTTTGACAACCGATGCTGGTGTGTTTACGTCCCCGTAACTTAGTGGTTCGGCAAAAGAGACCGATGGAATAAGTACTAGGCTTACAAAGAATAAGTCTTGGGGTCGATTTGCTCGACTAAAGGCGGTGCTCCAGCATGGCCGCAGTCAGATGACTGAAACAAGTAAAAGAGTATAGTGGTTGATACATACGACTAAGCTCTCCCCTAAAATTTTCTGTTCATATGCCTGAATTAGATACAATTATTACCTTATGTGTCGAAAGATAGTCGATAGTTAAAAGAACACTTAAAAATTCTGCTCATTACTTTGTTCTATCCGGCTACGTTCAAATCCATCCCATAATTATCAGCTTCACATTTCTTCCATTCGATTTGGTAAAACAATGCAAGCCACGTGATTGAAATTTCCATTCATACTTATGACTTTGCTTTAGTTATTATTAATTTCCCCGTATCTTTGGTTGTTGTTACGAGTTACCCTGGTTAGCCCTTCTTAAAACATATGACAAAAATGTTGTTGAGTGAATAATCTGAAGCACCGTATAGGTCCATTACTCTAGACATGCAGATAGATAGAAGACGAAAACACTGCATTTGTGTCGCTCTTCAACATTATAGTTTTATTATCGTGAGGAGTAATGTCTGAAAAGTTGGAAATGCAACCATGCAAATTACATTGTAAATTATGGTGCAGCTTTTGGTTGCTGGATATCTAGCAGCTAAATTGGGTTTGCTTAACGACCATGAATAAATGTAAATAATATTTGGTTCAAATTGCCATAAGCTGAGATACAATTTCAACTCTTACTTTCTTATGCTGTTCTGTACTCCTTTTTTCTTTAGCTTTCGTATATTCGTATTTCTAGTATTTTCTTCCATGTCAGGATAATCTAACGTGTTCTCAAATTCTGAATGATAACATAGATTATGAAATCTCAGTGAAATCTGGGTCGTAGCCTTGCTCAATATTTGTTTATTTTTATTTAATATCTCAATTCGTGTAAAGTAGTGTCGTTGGTGGTAAGGTACCCAGCGGGTTAATTATGGTTCACTGCATTCCTTAGAGTAAAAGTGACATGTGAGCGTCTGAAATTCAGTCGACTTCATCCAAAGAAAACCGTTTTTTTACCAGCCGACATTTACGTCCTTCGCTGATAAGTAGTGAGATATAAACACACACATATACACAGGCACGCATGTATACATACACATGTGTGTGTATGTATGCATGTGTGTGTGTGTGTGTGTGTGTGTGTGTGTGTGTGTGTGTGTGTGTGTGTGTGTGTGTGTGTGTGTGTGTGTGTGTGTGTGTGTGTGTCATCGGAGAAAAGCATAAGCATGAATTTAGTATTCCTTTATTTCATCTGTTCCAATGTCACACAATTCATTCAATTTATAAATGCAGTTTACATAGAGCATTTAATCATACTGAACTCCTCTTTAGAAGGGATTGAAGTACAGATCACGACATATCGAGAGATATATGACGATCAATGGGATGAGGGGAGGATAGCGAGGTAGGATAATTGTACATAGTGGCATAGAAAATAGTACAGGGTAAGTCGCCAGACCTAATATGGAGACAAAGGTCAAGTTGTATAGACGGAAATCTTGTCAAGCAGTCGGTTATGTGATTTCAGTAAGATGGTAAATTTGTCGAGCACCTAGTGCACCCATTTCCACTATATATATATATATATATATAT
>NC_068981.1:74211591-74217281 GCF_001194135.2 Octopus bimaculoides | reverse complement strand
CACACTAACATATGCACCGCATCAGCCCAACTTTAAGAACTCTCCTCTAACATCCATTTCGTTCCACACACATAGCTATGGAAAAAGAAAAAGGAAAAAGAAAAAACCCAGCTGGGAAATAATTCCTCACCTTTTCTCGGATTACTTGCCATTTACTATTTATTACAATACACATAAAAGAAGCAACCAAAAAAGAAGCAACCAAAAACACTCCACAAACTTCAGAAACCACAGTGGAACGAGTTTCCACAAAAATGCATACAGTTGCGTAGCGTAGCAAATGGTGGGGGTCGATGTAGGGAGACAGTCCGCCACAAGGCGATAATTTTATGGAGTCACACTTTTGGGACTGCTGTATAAGGCTGTATAGGAGGTAGGCGCAAACTACTGTATAAGGCTGTATAGGGGATAGCTTCAAACTACTCTATAAGGCTCTATAGGGGGTAGGCGCAAACTACTATATAAGGCTCTATAGGGGGTAGGCACAAACTGCTGTATAAGGCTGTATAGTGGGTAGGCGCAAACTCAAGGGTTGCCTACCGCAGCACTCTCTCTAGTTATGCTGCTCGTTGTAATCAACTGCGGTTTTTGATGTAATTCAACAATACCACAATCAGTTGCACGGGACTTCAACACATATATTCAACAAGAATAGTTAAAAACGTATCTCCGTATGATTATACATACAAATTATATAATTATACATATATATACACACAAGTAATTATATACGTCTATAATTATTTTTGATGTGGCTACAAAGCAACATTAAAATACAATTCTAATTACATACCGGAAATAGTCAGCCCCATGAAAATCAACAACCTAACAATACACCAAAACTGCACAACATCAAACAACTAAGCATAGAAATTACAAACTAAACAAGAATAACAAAAACTGGCAAAATCTGTATGTAACATAAACCACTAAACAGTAAGACACTATAAATGTGTAACGGGAATTATCATCAACGAGTGTCACACCGCATGTCACAATAGCTAAAACAGATACTATACCCACACTACAACACGTATCAAGTACTCAAATCAGACACTCCTCAACAGTCAGCCATCGAAAAACGACACGAAATCAGACGCAAAAGGAAAGATACACTTGTTTCATCATGATTTTTTACTCTTCTTTTTTTTTTTCTCCAAGACTCGAATAAATCAATGGTGAAATATAAAAAGACAAAAAAGTTTTGAGTCCCAAACATTCTGGGCTTGAAGAAAGCATTACACCCCCCCACCCCAATATTTGCAACTATTTATACTGATGCTAAAAGGAAACTAAAAGTAGCAGAATTGTAACAAACTTTAAGGCCCAACATTTTTCATAGTGACATATCCACTCTCCTATGCACATCGAAATAATTCTGGAAAGGTTAATCCTTGATATTACTAACTCTTGTTTCCTCTTATTACCAACAGAGGTTTTGACTACTATGCTAAACCACCGCACTAGTTATAAATCTAACAGATAATACAAGATGGTTTATAAAAGAGAAAATACTCGCACAATTACCATTTTACTGCTATCGACATCAGCACTACTATTGACTTCATTCCCCGTTATCTGCTCGTATAACAACTCAAGAAAAAATGCTAACAAACCATCTGTCAGATGACAAAACCTATGGAATGTACAAGAACATTTGCAGAGCTTGCAATTTCCCAAATATCACAGGAATCTCACCTAGTCTTTCTAATTTATACTTATTCGACATACCCACACCACAGCAAAATTTGCAACAGATTCTTAAATAGATGACATCACATTTACACACCCTTCCATCATTCTCCCGACACTGCTCACCATCTACTCCAACCCTGCTTATATTAGCTACAAGTTTGGCTCTATAACAACACTTTCAAAGTAGCATTTATCAAATACTTCATTGTCTCCCTTCTTAACATGAGCAACAGCAAATACCACGTACAATTAAACATCACATTGAACATAAACACACGCAGAAGAGTGACATACAGCTCAACAACAATCACTGCATTCGAAGAGGATGTTGCAAAGAAAGAAAAGTGATGTAAAATGTACTTTGAACAATCACAGATACCATGTTTGGCTAACAGAAAGAAACAAAATATCAGAAGAATGACTGACTTGTTTCGCCTTTCTTGAGGCTCGTCAATGCTGTGTACCAGACTGCCACCAGCTCAAATGAAATTTGTGCCTCAATATATAAAGGAGAGAATAAATAAAACATTAATAAAACGAGCGGTAGGAAAAATAAATCGGTCTACGCGATTGAAACAACATTAAAGTCACTACCCGTGTATAATATTAAACGTATACACACCATTAGAAGACATTAAGCTGTAGATTTGTATGAGGTAAAATCTTCATACAAACATGTGTTAAAACAATATATATGAGTGCAAGACGAGCATCGTCGCTGCAGTGACTCCCGAGAACCACACGAACACACACACACACACACAAAGACACACACATTCTCACACACATACAAACACACATATGTGCGGGCATGTGGAATAAAATTGTACTTGTACTATTATGTATGTTTAATGAGCAGTTGGTGATTTACACGGCCATTGACACGGAAGTTCTTGTCTTATCGATAAGATGTCCGTTACAACTGATGGTTTCACTTGTAGCAGATATCTGATCGGTTCGGCACGCGCTTTCAAGTCAACGAAAGTCCGAGTAATGACCGTGAAGGTCACCCACTGCCAATCTACACTCAATAAACATACTATCTATCTATCTATCTATCTATCTATCTATATACGCATATATCATACTATATGTATATATATATACACACATATATCACACTATATATATATATATATATAGTATGATATGTGTGTGTATATATATATATATATACAATCACACACGCTCGCTCGCGTGTACACAGCTCATCAGTTCTCGTGATCCAGCAAAATGAAACAAGCTTTGGAGCAAAGCAATTTTGTATGCATTTCTACGTATGTTACGGTAATGCGATATTTTAGTTTCACTTATCATAAGGACATTTAATTTCCAGTGTAGTATTGCAGTCATTTGGTTCAAACATTATAGCATACAGATTTTGTTTCCCTTCGCTGTCATGCTTCAATTTCTCTCCGATATTTTAGGAACTTTATGGGTCACTTCAGGAATTGCATTTCAGTTGTATTTATTTAATGTCTAGGTTTTTGTTATGATTTTTGTTCCGAGGCAAGAGGTTGGTATTACTTTTATATAATCTCCTAAAATATAAGTTAACATGGGTGTATTAGGAACAGCTATCACGAAATGATTATTGAGATATTGTGTGTGTGAAATGATTTTTTTGTATTTTTAATGTTTTATAAATTGTCATTATCTTACTATCTGTATTGTTGTTGGCACTCCGTCGCTTACGACGTCGAGGGTTCCAGTCGATCCAATCAACGGAACAGCCTGCTCATGAAATTAACGTGCAAGTGGCTGAGCGCTCCACAGACACGTGTACCCTTAACGTAGTTCTCGGGGACATTCAGCGTGACACATTGTGACAAGGATGGCCCTTTGAAATACAGGTACAACAGAAACAGGAAGAAAGAGTGGGAGAAAGTTGTGGTGAAAGAGTACAGCAGGGTTCGCCACCATCCCCTGCCGGAACCTCGTGGAGCCTTAGGTGTTTTCGCTCAATAAACACTCACAGCGCCCGGTCTGGGAATTGAACCCGTAATCCTATGACCGCGATTCCGCAGCCCTAACCACTGGGCCATTGCGCCTCCACACTATCTGTATATTAAGGTGGTAAATTAGCAGAATCTTTAGGACATCGGTAAAAATGCTTCACGATTTTACTTTAGACTCTTTATATTTTGAGTTCAAATCCCACCTAGATCAACTCCTCCCTTTTATCCCCACTTGATCGATAAAATAAAGTACCAGTCTAATGTATATAGTGCCGACTTACACTCTTCTCCCAAATTTCAATCTTTGTACCTATGTTAGAAACTCTATAGAGATGTCGTAAGAAGAATGACAGGAAATAGACTGTGCAATTTTTGCCAACGAAATTTATATTTTTTAATGAACGAATATTTAGCTTTGGATATGCAGAAACGGTAGGACCGTTGGCCAGATATATTGTAGTAATGTTATTTATTTATTTATTTATCGTATTAAATAGCAATTACTGAACAATGGCTTGGATGGTTACAGGTTTCCAACCAATCAGTCATTGGTTTTCTGCATTACTCGCGTCAGAAGTGACAAAGGGACAACATAGTAGCAAAATTAACTTCTTAACCATATAGCTATGCTTGCACTAGTATTTAATCATTAAAATCATTGTGCTTTTATGACAGTGGATCAAAAACGATCCCGTGGATCGTAATTAAAAAAAAAAAATTAGAAGTTGTATGTAGAAGTCAATTTTGTCTTTAACTCTGGCTTGCTTCCACTCTGTAGAATGACGTGTTATATTTTCTTATTAATTTATTTGTTCTCTCTCTCTCTCTCTCTCTCTCTCTCTCTCTCTCTCTCTCTCTCTCTCTCTCTCTCTCACACACACACACGCACACACACACGTATGCATGTATGTATGTATGTATAACAGCTATTTGTTTTCTTCATGTTCATTTATTATACTAATTAATATCCCCTTGCTTACTTCTATGTTTTTCTAGAGTCCCACAATCGTTATTCTGTAGTAGTCTTCTGTTTGTATCAGACTCGGTCCTAACTATGAATGTGGTACATATATTCTTTTTATAGCAGCTTTTTAATTGTGGCATCGAAATGATGTTATAGTCTCCTAGTTTTTCTGTCAAAACTCTACACTTTCTTTAACTTGCAGTTTATCTTCAAACTATGACTGGGTGTGTTATCTTATTTCTAACATTGATCTCAGTTTTCAATATTTGTCTATTTCTTAAGGCGGCTGGCAAACTCGTTAGCACGCCGGGAAAAAGCTTAACGGCATTTCTTCTGTCTTAACATTCTGAGTTCAAATTCCACTGAGGTCGACTTTACTGTTCATTTTTCGGGGTCAATAAAATAAGTACCAAGTAAACATTGGAATCGATGTAATCGATTTACCCCTCCCAGAAAGTACTGGCCTCGCGTCAAAATTTGAAGTCAACATTAGTCTAACTTTTCTGTAAGAATAATTTCCTCTGGTTCGCTTTCATTTCTTTGTTGTTTCTTATCAGTTAAAATACTTTAAAGTATTTGTATTGGTCGTTCTGTAGCTTATCTGTATAAGTACTCTGTAGTATCTTACTAATGCAAACACAAAATAAGTATTTGAATTGGTGGTTTTGGTCTGATTCTTCGATTTCAGTGTTGGACCTTTTCCTTTTTTCATGGGCAGCTCGATTAATTAATTTTCTTTGACTAAACACTTTGAAACTTCGTATACTGGTGTCATATAGAAACTCTTTTACTCTCAGTGTTGTTGAGAAAAGTTTCTATTTTCAAAGTTATTTTGTGTTAAAGTTGAATTTCGGTAATTTCAACCAATCAATAACGTGTATTCAGCTGAATAAAATTACTGCTGTTGTTTGTCAACAACAACTATCGGTGGTGTATACTTCGTTTATCACTGTTATTTATGACATCGTTCGTGCGTTTGTACTGGTTTTAGCTTTAGGGTTTTAGGGTGAGGGTTAGGGTTTTAGGGTTAGGGTTTTAAGGGTTAGAGTTTTAGAGTTAGGGTAAGGGTTTTA
>NC_068981.1:74208194-74211344 GCF_001194135.2 Octopus bimaculoides | reverse complement strand
AGGGGTAAGGGGTGCCAAAAACTTTCAAAACTCCGATTTTTTGCAATTTTCCGGAATCTCCGTATCCGAAAAGCTGGGTTTGTGACAACATTTAAAAAAAAAAAACAATAATTTGCGAGAAAATGGTGGTGGGACAGGAGGAAGTCATTTCAAAAATAGTAACTGAAAAACAGGAAAAACAACCTAAAAGCAGTAGAAATGCACGTACGATTGTGGTGGTGCCATGAAGTAAACATGCTTCAGATACACTCGTTTATTCATACGAACGTAACTGAGATGAAATATGTCATAAATAACAGTGACAAACGAAATATACACCGCCGGAAGTTGTTGTTGACAAGCAATAGCAGTAACTTTATTCAGCTCAATAGACGTCATTGATTGGTTGAAATTACCCAAATACGACAACTTTAAAACGAAATAACTTCGGAAATACAAACTTTTCTCAACAACGCTAAGAGTAAAAGATGTTCTATATGACACATTCTATCAGTATCCAAACTTTGAAAGTGTTTAGTTTAAAAAAATTAATTTATCAACCTGCCGATCAAAAGGAAAAGATCCTCGGTGTTTCTTTTAATTTAATGTTTCCAGTTTTAGTTAATATGCTTTTTCATTTTTATGTCTTGGTTTAATTCATGAACAGTTTTTAGTATTTCATTAGCGACAGAGGCAGTATTAATACCGAGAGGTAATATGTATCCCCACTTAAACGTGTATGTTCTGTTAGGTCAAACTATGCTACGGTAAATGTTGGCACTCCGTCGCTTACGACGTCGAGGGTTCCAGTTGATCCGATCAACGGAACAGCCTGCTCGTGAAATTAACGTGCAAGTGGCTGAGCACTCTACAGACACGTGTACCCTTAACGTAGTTCTCGGGGATATTCAGCGTGACACAGTGTGACAAGGCTGGCCCTTTGAATTACAGGCACAACAGAAACAGGAAGAAAGAGTGAGAGAAAGTTGTGGTGGAAGAGTACAGCAGGGTTCGCCACCATCCCCTGCCGGAGCCTTGTGGAGCTTTAGGTGTTTTCGCTCAATAAATACTCACAACGCCCGGTCAGGGAATCAAAACCGCGATCCTATGACCGCGAGTCCGCTGCCCTAACCACTGGGCCATTGCGCCTCCACTGCTACGGTAAATACCATGAGAGAAACATTCATATTGGCTTTTGGAGCAAATTTTAGTTTCAAATTTTTAGTAGTTTTTTTTTTTCTGCTGAGTATTGGTCCTTGTAAAAATTTTAAGTCTTACATATAAAAGTAATAGTTATGAGTTTTTTCTTAGTAGTTTTATCTCGCAGATTTGTTAATGACAGTAGAGCCAAGCAGAAAATTGAAATGGATGATGAATTTCCTTGGAAGACACCACTTCTTTTGGGTATAGGACCAGTTTTAATCATCTTCTCCTTATCTTGTAATGATACTGTTGCTTTCCATTTTCACATGACAAAGTTGATGCACTTAAACAGTATTGAAACTGCTTTATTATAGAGATTGTTTCCAGTAACAAAATGTGTGGTATATTATAAAGTACTTTTCGGCAAGTAATGTAGGTTATTATAATGTGTGTGTCTCTCTTTCTGAAGTCTATACTACTCCCGTTCACCAGTAACTGCTCCTTACAACTATACATCTCCTTCCGGCATCCCTTCTTATCCTCTGGCAATATGTAATTGCATTCCTGGTCTATAACCAGTCCGTTGAGTATGGAGGTAAGGGTTTGTATGCTGTTGGTAATTAAGATATAGTCATGTAGTTTGTGGTCTTTATCCCTCTCTCGCGTTTTAATTTTAGGTAATTGATATTGATTTCAAATTTCGGCACAAGGACAACAGTTTCGAGGAGGGTTAAGTCGATTACATCAATCCTATTGCTTAACTGGTGCCTATTTTAATCGATACCAAAAGGATAAAAAACAAAGAGGAACGCAACGGAATTTGAACTCTGAACATAAAGACGAGCGAAACGCCAGTATTTGAGATGGCGTTCTAACGGTTCTACTAGCTCGTCGCCTTAGTTTAATGGATTAATATTATTAGTTCATGAAAGGCGGTTAGCGTGCCGAACAAAATGCTTAGCGGCATTTCGTCCGTCTACACGTTCTGAGTTCAAATTTCACCGAGGTCGACTTTACCTTTCATTTCGAGGTCGATAAAATAAGCACCAGTCGAGTACTGGGGTCGATGTAATCGACTTCTCGCTACCCCCGCCACCACTACGAAATTGCCATCCTTGTACTAAAATTTGAAATCAATATGTGGCTGAGTTTCTCGATGACAACGGTGGGCCATACTTGTAGTGCTATTAAATCTTTTTCGCTTTCCTTGAGCTCCATTGTTTTTATATCGAGAAGCAGATCTTTTATTTTTTTTCGGTTTTCAAAAAAGTCCGTTTCGTTTTGAAACTCCAAAATATCTTTTTTCCTTATTTTCGTATGTGCCTGTTATCTAAGTACTTATAATTTGTGTGCAATAATCATATCATGCGTGTAATTGTTTCTAATTTAGACAGAATGCTAGCAATGTTGAGGGGAGGGGTTTAGTCGATGTCATCAATCCTAGTAATAGATTGGCATTTCAATTAGCGAACCTAATGAGATGAAAGGCAAAGCTGAGTTCAACTGCATTGGAATTCAGAATCTAAAGCGCTTGAAAAAATACCACAACTTGTCTTTGTCCGACGCTCTGACGATTCTACTAACCCACCAGCATTTGTCATTCCTATAACTACCAGTTGCACTTACTGAGTTCATTTCATTTTTATTCAAAGTTCATTTACCTCCTTAAATACGCATTATATATTAACATATTTTGCGTTTAATAAACACATGTAATAAATAATGTATCAAATATACTTGATCGGATCCTCATAACATCATTTTCTTCATGTTTTCTTTTTCATTTTCGTTGTGGTTTCGGTGAACTATATTTCTAAGTTCATGTTATTATTCAACCGAGTTTTAAGTTGATACTGTTCTGAAGACGGTGAAGGCGGCGAGGTGGTAGAATTCTGCAATCTCAATATATACATATATACGTACACACACACACACACACATATATATATATATATATATATATATAATATGCTACATGTCTTTGTGTGTGTGTGTGTGTGTAATACATTATATGCATTGTATGCATAT
>NC_068981.1:74206043-74207047 GCF_001194135.2 Octopus bimaculoides | reverse complement strand
ATATATATATATATATATATACATATATACGACGGGCTTCTTTCAGTTGCCGTCTACCAAATCCACTCACAAGGCTTTAGTCGGCCCGAGGCTATAGTAGAAGACACTTGCCCAAGGTGCCACGCAGTGGGACTGAACCCGGAACCATTTGGTTCGTAAGCAAGCTACTTACCACACAGCCACTCCTACTCCTATACATATAGTGGTTGTCCGTTTTTCCATACGTGATCAGCTATGCCCGATTTATCACGAGGAGATATTGATATGTAATTATACATAGACATATATATATAACTACATATCAATATCTCCTCGTGATAAATCGGTTATAGCTGATCACGTATGGAAAAACGGAGACCACTTTCTCCTGCGGAATGAAGTTAAAATAATAGACAGATAACACCACTGGAAAATACGAAAACTGAAAGAGGCAGCACATATGCTAGGACATAATAATGTCTTAATCAGAGCTAGTGCAGATATGAGTAGCATAAAGGAACCGCTATTAAGGAAAGATAGAAAAATATTAGATCTATTAGCCCAAAAATTGATTCCATAATTGCCCACGTACATATGGCGTAGTGGTTAAGAGCGCGGGTTACTGATTCCGAGTTCGATTCCAGGCAGTGACCTGAATAATAATAATAATAATAATAATAATAATAATAATAATAGTAACATCGAAAAATATCTTAGGAATGAGAACCCAGGTTCGAAATTTCCACCAAGACACCTAATGAAGACTGGAGAGTATATCAGCCGAAACGTTGTGTTAACAACAAACTAGATGAGGACAAATATCTGTCAAATGTAAATAATGTACATAATTCTTCATCTGTCAAATATACAACTTTACAACTGTATCTGATTGTTCAAGTGCTTCACTTCTGTGTGTGTATATATAAGTTACGGGGACATAAACACACCAACATCGGTTGTCAAGTGATGCTGGGGGGTACAAACACAGACATGCACATATTATATATATATATATATATATATAT
>NC_068981.1:74200417-74205699 GCF_001194135.2 Octopus bimaculoides | reverse complement strand
ATTGCTGACATTCACCCATTGTTTTGATGCACCATTTTCTATCATTAATAAAACTGTCGGCATTTTTGACGATACGAGTATACTCTTATTCATATAATTTCTATTTTTCGCATTTATTAACAGCCTTTTGCTGTTTGTACTTTTCTTATTAAATTCCGGCCGTCAACCTTTTATGTAAATTTCCTCACGCCAGTAATAATTCTTCATAGGAAGATACAATCTTGTATAGAAGTGACTCATGCAATCTCTGAGGAATTCTCCGAAAGATGAATCCAGTCAGAAGATCTCGGTTCTCAGCTGCCGAAGCTCCTGTGGTGTGTATACACCGTATGGTTTCCTAGCGAGTTGTAAGTATATTTCATCTTATCGTATATGATTTCTATACACGCATTCATTGATACCAAAAGCTGCGTTGGTACTTTTTCCTTCAGTTTCAATTTCCCCTCTCACTGCTTCTCTCTCTGGTTCTCTCTCACTTTCTCGTCGCACACACGCACACACACACACATACACACACGCGCGCTCACGCACACATTACTCACACTCACTCACACATGTACATACATACACATATACATAGACTTAAAATATCACAGAACTCATAAAAACAGGGTAAGTAGAATGAAACTACTCTAATTAAATGGGATGGTAGAGTTGTTTTTGTTGTCGTCGTTGTTGTTGTTTTTTTATTGGTGGTGGTGTTAGTATATGTATATGCTGTAGTGAGTCAAAATAAATTGAAGTGATTAGAATTATAGCTGTTTTGAGAGGAAAAGTATTATTAACTTTAATGCGAAATTATGGTCAGTGAGGACAAGGGAGACAAGTCCGAAATTTAAATTAATCAAAAATGTAACGAGAGTATGCAGTGAAGAATGCTTTTATATAGTAACGATCCTGGAAACCTTATCGATATTTAACAAATCCTAGATGCCGAAGAAACATGAAAGTTTGTGATTGAATGAATACTGACAGGAGTGATCATTTAAAAGACAGTTGGTGAGATATTGCACAGGACCGCTTTCCTGCTTTCTTGACCAAAATTAATCATTACAGCGATTTACTAAATTATATTTCTTAGCATTTACTCATTTATATGTTTTTCATATGTCATGTATATCCTGGTAATTTTTTCCTTCTCTATCATTCATTTGGTTGTACTATTTTTAACTGCTGTTTTTCCAAAGGTATATGCTCCTCCTTGGCCATAATTGATAATTAAATTATGTACGCTGTTTACATTAGTTGGAGCGGAGTCTTCATCTTGATTGTTGTTTTCACTACGTGCACAACTGAAACGTGGTGACAGCAACAATGAAGATGAAGGCACCAGTCCGATTAACGTAAACAGTGTACATAGTATAAATTCCTGATCTCATAAACATAGAATTGCATTAATGCTTAAATGTTTTTCCAGTAGAGGATCGTGCAATATTATAAGTTATCCATTTCTGATGAGACAAGAGCTCAGTGATGAAAGTGGAGAGCAGGTGTGTATGTCGGCGGCATTTTATCCACTTTCTAACACAAGTGAGAGGGATTATTGCGTTAAATCTCTCTTCTGTCGTAAACCCAATCTCCTGGGCCTTAGTGTACCTCTTATTTCTAATACCCATTCCCATCACTAACAATAGCTTTAGTAAAAGTCATGGACTAATCATCGACTAAACAAAATGGCCAATGGATAATCTTTTAACATTCATGAAAGATTTTCAATATGATGTTATTAGTAACTAATAAAAAGAAGAATATGAAAATATGAAATACAATTAAATGAATAGATCCATTGTAATATGGCAACTCATATCAAGTTACCATATTTGATATGTATAAGCATTCCCCTAATTCTTTCCCCAAAAATCATATCTCAGAAAAATCTCTCTAGGACGTAAATATGATGGATCTTTATTACATATTTTGGATCACTCAAAGCATTTTATCCTGAATATGAGCTGCTGAAGTTGGGGTGCATCTAATACGTCCGTGTGACTTTTATGCCATCAAATACGGTAATATCATTTTGTCATATTTGCAAGTCCTCCTTGAATGATAAATCGAGGTTATTCATGTTCAATGAGGATATGTCTACGTCGTCAACGTCTGGATTAAAAACAGAAAAAACTCCGAAAACTGAGCGGTGAGGAAATCTTAAAGCGTTCCAGTTCTATGAAGGAGGCAAAGTGAGATCTATAAAGACAATGCAATTGTAACGAAAATAGGGGACACAAGAATTGCATTGGTTTGGTCAATGTGATTGTTATAGAAAATCAATGAGAAGAAACCGAATCCCTGCGGCCGGTTATTGGTCATTGTTGATGAGTAAAAATTTCCCCATTAACCATATTGTCTTCTAGTAATTGTAGTATATAATAGATTTGTACATTTGTATTGTATAGCACAATATGACTTGTACTCCAGGCTTGTACAGAGTTAGAAGCTTATCATGGCAAAAGCATTTCCTGATCTAAAGACCTGATCTAAAGACCGCAAGTCTATGGTTTTATTTAATGTTTATTTTAAGGCGGCTAACTATATAAAATATTCAAAATTAATATTTAAAGATTCCGTGCGGGTCGACTTTGCTTTCCATCCTTTTGAATTCGATAAAATAAGTATGAGTTGAGCACTGGGGTTGATGTAATCGAGTTCCCCTCACACCAAATTTCAGGCCTTGTGCCTATAGTAGAAAGGGTTATTTAATGTTTATTTTGTAGGATATTTGTTGAAAATATATAGTTATAGGATCTGAGTTCTATTTAAGCAATGTTTTTTTTCGCATACGCAATGCAGAGATACATAAGTACAAGTTCATTGGTTGTTTTAGACTTGATGATGACGATGAAGAGGAGGAGCTGCAGAAGGATATATACACAAACACTACACCCATTCTGTCCTTTGGGAATCCCTCTCTGAATATCTTTCCTGCGATTGTCAATTTGCAATGTTATCGCGATCAATTTCAACGCAGTTGGAGGGCTTGCAAAGGCCAATAGCACAGCAGCCCCTTCCTGCAGATAAAAAAAAACCGTGAATAGAAACAATGCGTTCCCTACTGAGGATTTTCTTGAATACATTAGCATCTCGAGTTAAGTGAAAACTACTGTATCGGTGAATAAAAATAGTAGCTCGGTCTATGCACACTGAGTGCCCATTGTTACGGCACTCGGTACATATGGACGAATACTGATGTTGAAAGAGTGTTGAGTTCAGTTATATAAGAAGTTAGCTTTTGGTGAATATCATGTGGGGGCTCCGTTATGATTTCCAGCCTTAATCATTGCACCGGAGTTTCAACGTTTTTTAAAGAAATAATTTTTATAAAGGATGTGATGGTTACAAACATATTTACTTCTAGAAATGTACGATCTTTTCACTGAGTAAGGAGAACAGGATTTTAGAACAAGTGTAAGCTTTCATTTCACAGTTATCATCATTGTTAATCACGTTGTTAGTACCTTTGGGAAGGGTGTGAACAGTTCAAAATTTCATTCTTATCCCTTATGGATTGGTGTTCGTTTGCTTAAAAAGAAACCAATATTTGGAACGTAAATAGCACGTAGGCACATTTTGCTACTTAAACATTGACTAATTATTTCCTTTTGAATTAAGGGTACTGTTTCAAAATATAGGTCAACATTATAATTTCGGTTTAGCTATGCTATGGGAGACTGAATCCTAGTATAGTTACACATCACCAAGAAGTCTAGTTTATTTAGGTGGGGACCATAGGGAAATATGATAATCATATTTTATTCTGAAAAAAAAAAAACTGTCCTAGAGTTGTTGATTGTCATTGAATAATTAACCGTATAGTTGCGATAAATGTTTAACCTTAATTATCGTTTTAACAATTATAATACACACATCTCGTTATTTTGTAATTAAACACTGGAAATGCATCTGACTCATGTTGTTTTAATGTACACACAAAACAGTTAGAAATTGTTGAAGTGACAGGGGTAGAGTCCAGTGCTTCGCAATTATGATTTCCAATCTTACCTCGTGTGATTTACTTTATTTGTTTATCAATTAACTGCCAGCCATGAACAATAGTCAATGCAGAAATTTCAAAGAAATTATAAGCGAATTCAGTTCATGCAGCAAGCTAGAAATTCAACGAAAGATAGGAGAAATGAGTTTTCTGAATCATTACGTCTCTAATGCTAATGACAGTGGCTAGTAGCAACGACCACAATCAAAATGACGTTTATAGAGCTTATAGTAGTCATAATAATTATGAAATGTAACATTCTTAGGTTATATACATCTCCAGTGTAAACTTGATAAAGGAAAAAAATCTGATCAAATCGTTCCACTTTGTTTCAAGCATGTATTCAAGGCTACATTTTCTAATGTATCTCTTCTCATTTTCAAGATAGTAGGGTGGCATTTGAGTGTGATATACTTGTTATTTCTAGCATGTTGAGCAATCAAACAGAAAGTTTCACACAGACTGTGTCTCAGAAGTTTCTCATTGGTTGCATTAACAGAAGTCGATAAAATAGAGCTATATCGTCGTAATAAACTATTAGCTTCGATGACCGGTTCAGTCGAACCATGCATATCACCATCGTACTTATTGTCCAGGTGCAACGCTTTACCGCGCTATTTTGCAGTTCTCTGGGTGTGATAACTTCATGAAACCTGCTCCTACGCAAAGAAATTAACCAATATGGGGAGGTTGGGGGCTGTTTTCTGAATTTCTTTGCGCTAACACTTATCAAATGTGGTAGGGCGGTCCAATAACTTTTGTACGTTAATCTCTTTATTGGCTGCAGTCCAAAATAACGGATGCTAGGGCCATGTTCATGTTTGTTCTGCAGTTGTGATGATTATGCGGGCGGCAACTATGATGGATATTCAGGGCACTGTAGACCCAGACAAAGGGGCATCAAATCTAAGAGAACACAGAGCAACACGGATTTAGGACAGCTTTTTTTGGGTCGGGTCGGCGGCTGGGTTCAAATTCCGCCGAGATTGACTTTGTCTTTTATCCTTTCGGGGTTGATAAAATAAAGTACCAGTTAAGTCTTGGGGTCGATATAATTGACTAACTTCTCACGAAATTGCTGGCCTTGTGCCAAAATTAGATGCAGTTATTATTTTTGTTTTTATAATCTGTAATATCATTATCCTTATCCCTGTCGTTTTTACGAAGACTGTGATAGTTGTTATGAAAGAAGAACTGAAAAAGAAGCGACATACACAATTATTTAGACACAAATTAGCAAACACACACACACACACACACACACACACACACACACACACACACACACACA
>NC_068981.1:74194593-74200355 GCF_001194135.2 Octopus bimaculoides | reverse complement strand
TAGTTTTTCATTTTTATCTTCAAAAAAAAAAATAAAGATAATAAATAAAACATGAAAAATGAAACCAAAATGAAAAGTATTTTGTGATCTTTCACAAAACTTTCTTTCAACACCACAAAACCACTTTACTTAAACTGATGCGTTAGTCATATTTCCGTTAAATAATTTTTTGGCATGTTTTCTTGATACTGTTACTATTAGTGTTGTTGTAGTTGTTGTTGTTGTCGTTCTTGTCGTTGTTGCTTTCTCTTTGTACTGAAACCGTTTTATAAATGCTGTGTTTTTAGTTCTTTGCATATAGGAAATATGGGAGGGCAAATGAGAATGACATCCATTTGTTTTCTCAAATGTATTATTGAAGAAATTGATGTGAAATATCTTCATATGAAAGTGATACCCAGTTGTGAACTGGCTTCTTCTTAAATGTCTCTCTCTTATGAGACGTTTGTTTGGTTTAGGATTAATATTCATTTCTTAATTTTAACATAACACGGCACATTTTTAAGAGTCAATCATACTACGTGTTTTATGGGTTGTGCGTGTGTGTATGAAAGGCAAAGTTAACCTCAATAGGATTTCATCTCAGTACGAAATGATATGAATCGAAATGCTGTTATATATTCAGTTAGCGCTCTAACATACCCTAACGCCATTTATGGTTTTATAACCACACAGATCGTTTAAAGAAAATGTGTATTTACTATTGAGTTGATTCCTCTGTAATACTAACATTTATTTCTAACAATCTGGTGGAATGAAAATGAAGATTGATTTGGCGAGAAATAAACTTAGGTTGTTGGAGAGCAGAATTAAATAATTATCGGTTTCAGTTCACTCACTGACATGTGTTTTTTAACAATGCCATCTTACACATGTTTATAACATTAGGTATATGGAATAGATCTAGTGAAATTCTGTAATTTTAATAGAGTTGTACTTAAACTTCCAAATACCATTTCCCACCCAACAAAAAGTATTTATGAAATTTTTGCCCTCTTCTTTATTAATGAGAAGATAAAATGAGTTTATATTTGTCTAATTTTTTCTCCTTCATCATAGTGTTTGACATGTTTAAAACATTTGATGCCTTATTAATTTTGTTTATCATGAAAATTTGCTTGTCCTTTTCCAATCACTACAGGCCTCTATGAGAAACATCCTTATAATCTATTTCCTGAAGGCTGCAATTAGTTAAGTGAAGTGAAATTTTTTGCAAACGGAAATTTGAACGGAGCAATGTGCACGGATGAAGTCATACCACTTATAAGGTTAGTCATATATTTCTTTCAAGCTTATATATAAATTGAGACTTTCAATGTTTAGTCTGTATTAGGTAGCAATTTGGCAGAATCTTTAGAACGCCGAGCTTAGCGGCATTTCGTCCGTCATTATGTTTTGAGTTTAATTCAGCCGATGTCGACTTTACCTTTCATCCTTTCGGGGTCGATAAAATGAGCACTAGTTGAGCACTGGGATCGATGTAACTTACTTACTCCCTCCCGCCGAACTTGCTGGCCTTGTGCCAAAATTTGAAACCAATATTTAATCTGTATGGATTTTAAAATGTTTTTGAAATACTCATTGAACCCTTAGCGGCAACATTTTGCTTTTTGTTTTAAATAGTGAAAATTATTTCTATGAGTTATAAATATCATTATAATATTCAATAAATGAATGTATATGCTTGTGTATACGAACCTTAGTATGTTTGTATGTATACACATGCATATGTATGTGTTAAGATTGTTTGTATGTATGATCGTATGCTATTATAAAATAGTGTCAAGTTGAAACTAGACTAAACATACATTATAAATATCCCAACTGGTTTTGTTTTCTTCAACCATCATAGTATCACTTGGAAAATATATGCAAAGACTTAAGGATATTGCTGAATGAAATTCACACTAGTTTAAACATTTATGAAAAAGGATGTGATCGATCGAATAGTCGCTGTACATAACTGTTAATTACATTATTGAATTGTTGTTGTTGTTGTTGGCACTCCGTCGCTTACGACGTCGAGGGTTCCAGTTGATCCGATCAACGGAACAGCCTGCTCGTGAAATTAATGTGCAAGTGGCTGAGCACTCCACAGACACGTGTACCTTTAACGTAGTTCTCAGGGATATTCAGCGTGACACAGTGTGACAAGGCTGGCCCTTTCAATTACAGGCACAACAGAAACAGGAAGTAAGAGTGAGAGAAAGTTGTGGTGGAAGAGTACAGCAGGGTTCGCCACCATCCCCTGCCGGAGCCTTGTGGAGCTTTAGGTGTTTTCGCTCAATAAACACTCACAACGCCCGGTCTGGGAATCGAAACCGCGATCCTATGACCGCGAGTCCGTTGCCCTAACCACTATGCCATTGCGCCTCCACTTGAATTGTAAGGAGGAGAAACAATGCCAACTCTTATGGGGTTTACTCTTAAAACGTAATTCTTCATAGCCTTTACTACGATAGTCTAGCAATTTCTGCACTTCCATTGGTTTATGAGAATCAGAAATGTTAATGCTGTAACACCATTACAAATTGTCTGCATGGGAAAACAATACCATCTTCAAAAGTCACAACTTTAAAATTCCCCACTGTGACTTTTATTTATTAATTTATTAATTCTATTTATTTATAGTCTTAAGAGAATGAGAATCTGCTTCTTTCACTGTAAAATACAGAAGTAAAATGACCAAGTAAATTATGTTACTTGAGTATAATCTATTTGTCTACATCCTGTGTTCTGTACTTTGCAGTGTTAACAGCTCCGTCTTTGTACGGCTCCTGTAGCATATAAGATTTCCTATGAGAAGAGGATTGCTAACACCTCATTCGACCCTTCTTCATTTCTGGATAAAATGGAGTTGTGTGTGGTTCTCTGTACCCTTGTCACTACGACGCAACATAGCTGAGCGAGGAAAGAAGAAGAAGAAGAAGAAGAAGAAGAAGAAGAAGAAGAAGAAGAAGAAGAAGAAGAAGAAGAAGAAGAAGAAGAAGAAGAAGAAGAAGAAGAAGAAGAAAAAGAAGAAGAAGAAGTCCAATTACAATAATAATCTACCTCTGTATCTGACTGGTATTTTATTTATCGACCTCAGGAAAAACGAGGAGCCAAGTATACCTTAATGGGATTTAAACGCAGAGTGTAGACGAACCGGAACAAATAACGGTAGGTATTGTATCATACTTTCAGCTACTCTGCCATCCGTCTCATTTATTGTACAAGCTCATACATATTATGTATGTCTCTCTCTCTCTCTCTCTCTCTCTCTCTCTCTCTCTCTCTCTCTCTCTCTCTCTCTCTCTCTCTCTCTCTTTTGTTTTACATAAGCAGTTTGATAAATTACACAAACATCAATTCGACTAGTGAATAAAATCCACTAACTCTCTCAGTCTAAAGTCATATTTGTCGCTCGTTCACTTAACACTATAAAAAAATGGACTTGAATGATAGCTTTTTCTGTCTGTCTTTCTGTCTGTTTGTTCTGTCTGTCTCTCTCTGTCTGTCTCTCTCTGTCTGTCTCTCTCTCTCTGTCTGTCTCTCTCTCTCTCTCTCTCTCTCTAAATGCTTTGAACTGAATGAAGAAATATTTTGTTTTGTAGCGTGAAGAATATGGAAAATCAGACGAGATTAATGCAGCGATCCTTCAAATACTGTAAGTAATCATTGATGAGGGTGTATGAATAAATGATTTTTTCTCCTTTAGTCAGATGGAAAGGCAGAGTCCACTACCCATTACCGATGTCTTATATTGGTGTTAAGCCAGATCAGCTCTCGTGGAACAGACCTAAAAGTTGAAAAATGTTCCAATCGTGACCATCCCATCCCTTTGTAGATCAAGCACTACATCGTCCAATCTACCCCTTTTGAAAGCAGGAAACTGCAATTAGCATAAATAATAAAATATAAAAACGAAAGATAGAAAGTGCAAAAACGGATGAAGTAATTAGTTCAAATGCATATTCTTGTGAGAATAGTGGAGAAACACACTCCGAAAGAGACAACAGATTGGCTGAGAAACTGACACCGCTTTCAATTACATTTTACGGCAGTATTCGGTATATTTAATGTAAGCGCAGCTGGCAAACAAAGTCATCTTTACTGGCAAACAAAGTCATCTTTACTGGCAAACAAAGTCATCTTTACTGGCAAACAAAGTCATCTTTACTGGCAAACAAAGTCATCTTTGCGAGTTCATTTAGTTTAGATATTTCAATTTTCTTACATAATGTACATGAAATTTCGGGCTGCAGGTTGTTGTTGTTGTTATTGTTTAACCATCGGTCATCCCTGATTAGGTAGAACTATCATTAATGGTGCTGAGGCCGTGACCATCCCATCTTCCGTTTCGTTTTTCATATGACGTGCATAGTGAGATTAACTCTATTTAATATTCATTTTAAGAGTGTAGGGAGATTTGATTGTTACTCATAGCATGCCTGGCAATCATGTGGAGACTTCGTAATTCTATCATCCAGTCGTAGATTAACTGTTAGATGAGTGATGACTCACATCAGGCTGACATACTCAGTAATACACATTATGAAGGTGATAACTTCAATGTTGATGTAGTATGTGGAACAATTCAGTAATTGTTGGTATATAGCTTGTATAAATACTAAGAACTTGCTATAATGTGCATTGCCTTCATAATGTATTAAAGCTTGACAGTTTTGTCTTGTCATACGTAACTGACTAGACTGGATTATTTAATTCTTCGTTTCTTCTGGAGGAAACGGATTTCGCTGCTCAAAAGTTTCATATTTTACTTTCACTTTCTACACGGAGAGCTCGGATGCTGTGACAAATGGTGTGCAAAAAGGCGCCAAAGCTATGGCAACTACAGTTTAAGAGCGGTTGCCTTTTGATTAGATACGCCCTTCCACAATTGGTGTTTTTGCAAGATGCGCAGTACCCTGTCAAGCAGAGGAACAGATTGACCGTCTGCCATATGGAATGTTATCAAGCGGTTGCATTTAGAATGTTCCATATGGAATGTTATCAATGTCGGTTGCAATTGCAACCGACGTTTACTACAAACTAACAGACTCAAAACAGTATCTCTTTCTCAGTTCATGCCATCCTAAACACACCAAAATAAATATCTCATTCAATCTAGCAAAAAGGATCTGCACAATTGTATCTGACACAACCACTCGGGAACTTCGCCTACAAGAACTCAAAATAACACTCATTGAACGTCAATACCCACCTACACTTATAGAACATGGAATTAAACGTGCTAAAAAATTGGACACAAATACACCAAGGACAACAAAACATAACACCACACCTCACCCTAAATCACTCCCATACATATCAACCCACAACACTAGAAACAATGAAGCATACAACACAATTATACAAAATCTCCCTCTGCTCACACAAGACCCGAAAATGAACAGCATCCTAAATGCACACAAACTACTAAAATGCAAAAGACAAGACAAATCACACAAGAGACTCTCCTAACAAATGCAAAACTATACCCAATACAAACGACACCAACAGTTAAAAAATGCAGACGACCTAATTGTGGTACATACCCATACTTAACTGAAGGCTCGGAATTCACATTCCAGAAAGGATAAAAATTCTCAATTAAGACCAACTTCACATGAATGAGAATCCAGGTTCGAAGTTTCCCCAAGAGAGTATATCAGCCGAAAGGTTGTGTTATCAACAAACAAGAAGAGGACAAATATCCGTCAAATGTAAATACTGTACATGATTCTTCATCTCTTAAATATAGAACTATATGTATATATATA
>NC_068981.1:74187147-74192437 GCF_001194135.2 Octopus bimaculoides | reverse complement strand
GCTTGACAACCGATGCTGGTGTGTTTACCTTCCCGTAACATAGAGGTTCGGCAAAAGAGACCGATAGAATAAGCACTAGGCTTACAAAGAATAAGTCCTGGGGTCGATTTGCTCGACTACAGGCGGTGTTCCAGCATGGCCGCAGTCAAATGACTGAAACAAGTAAAAGAGTAAAAGAGTATACATATACATGATCTGTGAAGTCTTTACGTACCTCTCCCAACAATGAATGTTTGTACCAATGGGGGAACCTCTTCGCTGCCCTTCGACTTGCTGGAAATAGGAACCAAATCTACATGAAGTTTTACTCTACTCTCTTAAACATGATTGAATATATAGGATAAATACTGTAATGTGATAGCAAGACATAAGGATGAAATGAGTATGTTTGGAACATCTACAGCATTGGTAAATCTATTAATCAAATCTAGTATTTTTTTTTCCAAACATTTTATTTATACTTCTTTAATGTATATTTAGTAAGATATTTCACATTAATAGCATTGCATTTATGACATATAACATAAGAAACAACATAACACTCAACACTCAAGCAAAATATTTGTTTTCTCGTTCTTCTGTTAGTAACGTTGCATATAGTCTGCGCTTTCCATTTGGTCGCGTGATAGGATATATGGTCATGGCATACTCTTAACTGAATAGTGAAGGTTATTTATTAAGAATCACATTTTTTTTTCTAACAATAGAGCTTTTCATTTTAGTCCCCCGCCAAAAACACAAAGAAAAAACAGGAAAATATCGGCAATATAAAAAAGTAGTCGTCTTATTCGGATATGTATTTTCGTTAATTTATTTTTTAATAATTCATGAAGTAGCCGAAAATATAGAGTAATTGGCAATATGTTACCCATATCCATCAGTATGTGCCTGGTAGTTATTGTTTAAACAGAAGAAAAATATTTGGATATATTTATTTGGCTTTAAATTTTGCTTGATATGAAATTTGCACTAAATATTCACACAAACATGACTATTGTCTGACGAATCGAATTTACATAAAATATTCACTTCATCTCTCTCTCTCTCTCTCTCTCTTTCTTTCTGTCTGTCTGCCTCTCTCTCTCTCTCTCTCTCTCTCTCTCTCTCTCTCTCTCTCTCTCTCTCTCTCTCATATATATCTATTTATAGCAGTGACTATCCTTTATTTTTTCTCCCTGTCTGCATCTTCCTGTGACCTTTCTTTCTCTGTTGAATTTACCCCACACTTCTTTCTTTTCCTTTCTCTCCCCTCTGAATTGGGAGGATTGTGTGTTTTCTATCTCCATGTTTTTTACCCTCTCTTGTCGTAACGCCCTTTTCCTTTCCATCTCATTCATTTTATTTAAAATATATTATATTTCATTATATGTCACAACAGACATTTCAAACAATCTTTTTCGTGTATGTAAATACCATTAGCGTTGCTGGTTGCTGTTAATATTGTTATCGTCAACTAGACTATAGCCATTTTCCTTCTACTTAGAATAGCTGCAGATCCAACACAGCTAAGTTGTCTCCTCTGCCATTAAGACGTCCTTGTAACGATATTGTTAAACATACACGTTATATATATATATATATATATATGCCACGAAGTTAAAAAGTGAGCATTGGCACGTTAATCCGTGCTACATATGTTTCAGTAACAAAGCATTTTTATTGATTATACCAATATTACGCCAAAGGAAACACCCGCCACGTCTTCAGGGTACTTAACTCTTTATGTAAGAGAAATCGATTGCGCTTACATTCATCCAGATGTGATCCTAACGAACTGGTCTACATATCTATCTATCTATCTATCTATCTGTCTGTCTGTCTGTCTGTCTGTCTGTCTGTCTGTCTATCAATCTATCTATCTATCTGTATACACACACTAAGTTACACATTGACACAGACGCCCAGACACACACACACACAAATATGTGTAAGGGTATATATATGTGTTTGTGTATGGGTGTGTGTATGTATGCATACACTCACACAGATTGAAAGAGATAGATAATTAGAGAGGGAGTGAGAAAGAAAGAGACAGAATAGAGTTCATTAGCAAAATTGGATGTTCTAGAGATACAGTAAATGGCTTTAAAAGACCTTACACCAAATGTAAGTAATTTGTTGAACGTAATTAATCGTATCATCTTACGACACCTGCTAACATTTGACACCACTTTTTACTGAAAGCAATGGGGTTCCCCGAGGTTCTCTTGTTGTTTTCAGTAAAAGTGGCGTGAAATGGCTGCCCTGATTCACTAGAGATAGGAGCCAAATATTCCTCAAATTACAATCCACCGTCAAAAATTAAAAAATAATCTAGACAATTTGTTTTTGGATGCGAATATCTGAAAAAGAAGAAAAACAAACAAAAGGAAATCAGTTTGGTTACGGCTGGAATACTTACTTGCTGGGTGGTCTTCATATTCAGAATTGACCTGGAGTTAAACGATGAAAACAGTGATTACCAGCTGTTATTGTGTATGAGTCTCTCTTCTAAAAGGGTGAGTTTGTCATTTATATGTGATGGTATGATGTCCAACCGCTCAGTTGCCAGATTGTATAGATGAAGATCTAAAGATCTGTGTATGAAAGGGAAAAGAACTGCGAAACGCAGATACGTTATCTTAAAAGCAGCCGAGTAATTGGTGGATTGTGTCTTGTTACATACATGTTGTGTACAAGAGCAAAAATTGTATCTGTCAATGGTTCTGCATACTATCTAACTCTGGAATGGCAGCATGGAAAGTATCAGTATTTTAGTGACTCTCAGCACAACAATAGACTTGTACGGCAAGAAACACTGGAGTCTGTTGAGATTTTGATAAACAAGAAATGCTAGTTGTCGTTACTACGAACGAGAAAACGTCGAGAAAGTTTTTGTCCTTGGTGTAGTAGTAGATAAAGTGTTGTTAGTTGATTGCCGACTGCAAACTTCTAGTATTGGTCGTCCTCTGGCTGTTCATTGCCTTTGTGTTGTCAGCTGCTGTCCTCCGTCTCGGTTGGTTAATTCCTAGTGTCTGTCAATGCTCTGTCTGCTGCATGCCAAAGTTCTCTAATGTTCATGACGTACTGAATTTATACTGGTCGATAGGATCAGAATGAAGCGCGCCAGAAGAAAAATTCATTGTTGGAGCTTATTCGATGCGAAGTCGTGATTGGTGAGATTTTGTTGATCACATGGACAATATTCGAGTGAATCGTGATGTCGGGCGATTGCTGAATGTTCCCGCTACAGACTAATCGATGGGGAGATTTATTTCTTATCCATTAATGCTTCATAAGCTAAAGTTGGACACCCGATGATTCGGAAAGTATTTTCTCAACATTTAGGTATTTATCAGGTATGTTAAAAGCAGGCGAGTGTATATGGCACTTAATTAGTAATATTCGTCATAGATAGTGATAAAATTAGCTCTTGATCAAATACACAGGCATAGCCTTGTAGTTTAGAAGTCCACTTCACAGCCACATGGTTCTGGGTTCGACTATACTCGAGCAAGTGTATGTATGTATGCATGTGTGTATGGGTGTGCAACTGTAGTATAGCCGAATGGTTAAGAAGTTCGCTTCTCAATCACGAGGTAACGGGTTCAATTTCACTGCCACAGCACGACATCTTAAGTAAATGTCATTTTCTACACTTGAGTCGATCCACAGCATGTGAATGACGTCGGTGAATTATAAATGTAATCGAAAAAGTACAATCTTGTTGCACACGCTGTGCTACGTTTATTCTGAATGGACATTGCATTAAAGTTATACGTCTTCGTGGAATGCTCGACAAATTAACACGATGATAATTCAAGAGAAGGTAATTCAGTTAATCTAACAAGTGAATCCTCATCGTCGAACGACGGAGATCTACCTCACACAAACAGACACACAGACACATACACACACACATACACACACTCACACACACTTATATGCATAGAATACATGCATGTACATACATGCATATATATATATAATGGTTCAGGACTCGAGTGCATCAGGCAGTTAAATGGTAAGGCACCCTTGGAATCTGTTTGAAAGCTGTGATTCATGTATTCCCCTGATGAAAACGATTTTTTTCTAATGATGTAATTTTTCCATCAATCAATATAAAGGATCGACACATTTTCCATCTGTTGTTTACACACACACACACACACACACACACACACACACACACACATATACATACACATTACGTGATCACGTGTCGACCAGACTATCGGATGTTGTTATATAACGCATGACACAATGCGCTTTGTATTATTCGAGCTTCGAACGATACTGGCTAGTCGTGAGCGCAACACTCTAACCACTAAGCTACGCGCCACACACACACGCACACACAAACACACACACGCGCGCGCGTGTGTGTATATAAAAGACACAGTCTTCCGTCATGAATGATCATGGGATTGCACCTAGAAAGTTCCCCTCCTAGGCACAAGTCCGGACCAGGTCGTTTATGGAAGACCAGCAGTCACCCATGCATATCAGTCTCCCCTCTCCACACCACTGATGTTATCCAAGAGAACAGCAAAGACCGATACAGCTTGGTACCAGTGATGTTGCCACACATTTCTACAGCTGAGTGAACTGGCGTAACGTAAAATAAAGTGTCTTGCTCAAGAGCATAACACACAGCCCGGTCCGGGAAAGGAACTCATTAACTCATTATTGTGAGCCCAACGCTCTAAACACTGGGCTAGATAGATAGGTAGATAGATGCAATTACGAGCTTATGCACAGTTTTCGTACACCAAATTACACTTAATCCCAGATTATGATAGAAGACACTTTACCCTAAAGTGACGTACAATGGTGGTTCTAAGCTGGAACCACGTCGTTGCGAAGCGGATTTGTAGCAATCCAGTCACCAAACCACCCAACCGTACCTGCGCCTCGTGTTCCTAGGTATAGGAAGTATAATAATAATCAGCATATGTCATTATGTCATGTCATTGAACAGACGAATATATATATATGTCTGTGTATATGCATTTCAGTATCCATGTGTATAAATTGCATCTGATGGTTTCTTTTACTTCAAGCTAGGCGTATCAAATCTACGTGTAACTTAGTCCAAGAGATAGAATACTATCTGATGAAATGAATTTTACACATCGATGATTTCTATAATCATTCTACACAAACGGCAATATATATCCGTGAGTATTTATCTTAGAGATTTCTTTCTCTCAGCTTTGAACATTATATGCACATACAATCGTATACTTTGACACAAAGAAACAGATACTCGCGTACGCATACTTGTAAGTGTGTGTGTGTGTGCGTGTGT
>NC_068981.1:74186921-74187137 GCF_001194135.2 Octopus bimaculoides | reverse complement strand
TGTGTGTGTGTGTGTGTGTGTGTGTGTGTGTGTGTGTGTGTGTGTGTGTGAGGGCAAATATGATCAAACAACAGTGAATCTAAATGCACTTGTTGAACGGAATATTCTCAATTTAAAATGGTTCTACACATGCTTTCACATAAACAAATATACAGCAGATATTTTCAGAAAATACACACACAGACACAGACATACACAGGCACAGGCACAGACACG
>NC_068981.1:74177923-74185161 GCF_001194135.2 Octopus bimaculoides | reverse complement strand
TATATATATATATATATATATATATATATATATATATATATATATGTGTGTGTGTGTGTGTGTGTGTGTGTGTGTGTGTGTAATGGTATCTGTCTGTCTGTGTGTTTGGGGTTACTCTAAGTCCCCGCACACTGTGCAACGGATTTTAATGATTTTTGGCACATAGGTAGATCACATTCCCTGAAGTTCATATAAGGCCAAAAGTTTTCGAAAACTCGATAATGCTCAGTTGGCATCGTTTTTTGTGAGCTCAATCGGGCGTTTGAATGGAGATTCCAATAACGATGTTATTTATCCTGCAACTTCTCCATTTTTGTCCGATTTTGATGAAAATCGATGAGTGTACGAGGCTCATGGCAGGGAGTTGATGTCAGTAAATGACGTTGACAAAAAAAATCGATAATTGCGCCTTAGCAGTGGTTTTACATAATCAATAGGCATTTTGTGTGCAAATACCCATAGGGATTTTATTTTTGGCCGTAACTTTTATATTTTTCATCCGATCTTAATGAAATCTGAAGTTTAGGTAAATTTTGTAGCAGGGTAGACGGTGAAGGTTTTAATTTAATTCCAGAGGAATCGAAAGGGCACACACGTGTATCAGCTTTTTTCAAAGACTATAATATCGATTTTTAAGATATGTTACACGTGATTACAGTTCATGTCCATAAGTTGAATGCAGCATACATCTTAATGAGTAATAATTGGCACGGGGAACGTAGACGATTTCAATGCAAGGTCTGAGGTGGGATTAACTTTAATACGAAAAATACGAGCCACGCCCTATAACTGGCCATGTGTAAACATCGAAGTGAGTAAAAAAACACCTACACGATCTGAAGTCTGCACCTGTGCCTTGTTTGCTGTAAATGAGAATACCAGTTTTATAAGAAACTGGACTTGTCTTGATTTTCAGCAAGCTAAAGTGTTCCTAGTCTCTTCCGAAGCTCTCACTTGAGAATTTTTTCGTGTTACTTGGCGAGCTAAAGTGTCCCAGCTCTGTTCCGAAGCTCTTACTTGAGATTTTCCATGTGTTATTTGGCGAGCTAGCGTATCTCTGCTCTGTTCCGATGCTCTCATCTCTGTATCACGGCGAATTCGATGAGCTTCCGTATCTTTATTCTGTTGCGCTTGGCTGTATTCACTGTTAGATTCTCTCTTATGTTTTATAGCGGTAGCTTTCCTGGTAGTCCTGCCAAATTCCTGATTTCCGTTTCCATGTCATCATGGCGTGGAACAAAGGAAAATTTTATAGAGCATTACACAGCTTCATGCATACAAGCGTTATTGACAAAGTTCGTTATCGACAAAGACATACACCGATTTAAGATGAACCAAAACCATCACAATCATTCGTTAATAAAGCTATCCTAAACTAAAACATTCTTATATGGTGTAAGTCAGTGAAAAAGTAAGTTGATTTATTTCCTTTGTGTCTTTTATTAAGGGTTATCTCCCTTTTAATTTTTATTTACTTTTTTTACGCCTGTAATTTTTTTTTTTTTTTTTTTTTTGTGCGTCCGTAAACTGAACAATTACCCTTAATAGCCACTAAATAATCATACTTATTCAAATTTTTTCGCTAAAAACCTGTCTGATTACCTCCTTGGTAATCCTGAAAAACATCGTGACCATTGGTTCAGCCGTTTCACCGTGAAGAGGGTACAGACAGACAGACGGACATAACGCCTATTACAGTATGATTATAAGTAGTATTAGACAGTTTAAGTATGTATTAACTAAATTTGACTGAAATTAGCAGGTGAGCGTCTGGCCAATCGGATGTCCAAAGAGCCGTGTAAGCTTTGATTTATGGGTTCGATTCCGCCTGAGGTTAGCTCATCATTTTTCGGTCATTTGTTTGTATTTAAAAATTGTCGCTTCAAATCGGAGAATAAATATTATTAAGATAAATTGTTATACAGTTGTATATGTATATATGCACACATTGTGGGCCCATGGCTTAGTGTGTGCATGTGTAGTGAGAGAGACGAGGAGAGCGGCAGTGATAAAGTGAATACTTTATGCAAATTCGATTCGTCAGACAATAGTCTTGTTTGTGTGAATATATCGTGCACATTTCATATACAGCAAAATTTAAAATAAGATGAATACATTCAAATATTATTTTTCTCGTGATTGTAAGAATGTGGTCCCGATTCCTGGACCGGGCGATGCGTTGTGTTCTTGAGCAAAACACTTCACGTTGCTCCAGTCCCGCTCAGCTGGCAAAAACGAGTAATTCTGCGACGTAACGGTATCCCGTCCTGTGGGAAATATAATATGCGCAACGGAAACTGGAAACACGGCCCTATGAGTGTTTACTCTTTATATACATTGGTTCCAAATTAAAGTACAAGGACAGTAAGTTAAGGACAGGGGACAAGTCGATTACATCGAACCCAGTACTCAACTGGTCCTTATTTTATTGACCCGCAAAGGATGAAAGGCAAAGTCGTCCAATGCAAAATATTTATATATTGATATTATATATGCACATTATAGTAATATGTATTTACATACATGCACGCATGCGCACACACACATATCTGTGCGTGTGTATTTTCATGCATATATCTATATATATATATATGGAGGGGGTTTGTCTGTGTTTCTGTGAGTGTGTATATATGTATATATGCGCACATATGTATATATGTTTGTGTGTGTATGTGTGCGCGTGTGTGTGTGTGTGTGTGTGTATCTTAGTGTGCATTTAAAGCTATACAAATATATGCAAATCTGAGACTGAAAGGAGAGGCTGAGAAAGGAACTACAACGTCCTGTTTTTATTTAAGCAATCTAAAGTCAAGTTAATTAGAAACAAGCATAAACAATGAAATGTATATATACAAAAAAGAAAAAAAGCACAAAATATTTAAAAAGGAAGAAGGAGCAAATCATTAAATAAACAGTTGAGATCCCAACTCAAAAATCATTTAGCTTAATCTAAGACTAACAAATTAATTTAGGCCTTTCGAACATTTATTTATTTATTTATTGGAAGGCAGACACACTGTTTTCAGTTAATTGCTGGAGACGGTTTTATATTACTTGATGTTTTGACTGTTTTATCCAAATGCTAATCAGGATCTCAGCATCTTGATAAGTGAAGTTCATTAACACCGCCCCCCACCACCACAACTACTACCATCACCATCATAGTCGTCGTCGTTGTCGTCATTATCATCATCATCATTGCTATCCCAACCACCGCTTCCACCACCACCACCATCATCATCATCATCATCATCATCATCATCATCATTGTCATCACCACCACACCACAACCATCACCACCACCACCACTAACATCATCACCATCATTACCATTACCAATCCCATTGTCTGATGATCTTATCGGGACAAGGCACCCTTAGATGTCACCATATTTGGTTGCCTCGTTTTTTACAATTTTCCTCTGCTACGTGAAGACTGTCTGAACGCCATTTCCTGGTGGCAACCATCCTAGCATGATTCTCGCTTTCTCCTACAGCTATACATTTCAGGATACTTATAAAGTCCACACGTCATCAAGATTAGTACCTCCTAACCATGTCAGTTGTCTTCGTTGTTGATGAAAATTGTGGTCTTCAGTGTTGATAAACATTGGGAAGTTATAAATCTCAAAGTGAGTAAATACGTATAATTGCTAAAATACTACTTGAAATTATAAACTTCAATAAATTACTAGATGTTGATGTAATAGTAAGCAGAATTAACGGAAACAAACGAAGCACCAAAAGTACTGGACTATATGCCTTCTACTATTTCGTTTCCTCCGTGCAGGTTCAAATCGCACCAAGGCTGGATTCCTTTTCTATAATTATTTGGCTCCAAAGCTATATAGACCTGATAACTTAAAGTACTGAGAACAGACATAGCTTCTTTGATCAAAATCTCATAAACTTTTTCAGATTTGACTTGTAGAAGAAGATGAGAGTGGAGATGAAGGCGATGCGATCCTATGAAATGCTGGCAATAATTGTCCGCGTGAAGTCAGTTGGTTTGATAAAGAGATTTGGAGCAGAAGTTTAGACTTGATAGTGGGAATAATCCTATATTAATATTGTCCCTTCATTGGTCATATTGGTTATATCAAGATCCCAAGTTCAGAGCATCTTTCTCTTTCATAATCTATTTTAATTTGTTATTGTTGATACCTTTCGTTATTCAGTTGCAACTACTACTCTTTCATATTCCGTCTTTGAGCGTGGGGAAAAAATGCTTTGTAGCTTTTGTTCTTGAACCTTACTTTCTGAATTCAAATCCCACCAAGGTTAAATTTAATTCTCATGCTTTCGGGGACGATATAAATAAAGTACCGGCCAAATACTGGGGTCAATGATATCGAATAATCCCTCTTTCGTCAAAACTGCTGGCTCTTTGACTGAATTAGAAAGTAATTATATATCTAAGAACAGAAGAATTGGATTTTGAATTTCCTTCCTGTTCGCTGTTGGCGATAACAGTCATGAATTTCAGTTATATTTTCATTTAAAGTTCATTAAACATAGATGTATCTCTTTTTTCCTTTTAACTCTGGAATAAGGTAAAAACGTTATAAATATGAATTGGCAATCGTTTCACCCGACGCATAGGATCTTCTCCTCTGCTGCCTTCTACTTGTTTCAATCATAAGATCGTGGTTATTCTGGGGCACCGCCTTGAAGAATTTTTAGTTGAATGTATCGAACCTACTACTATACAAAACATCTGACCACTCATTTGTTAGAAAGATTCATTTTAGATTTTAAAGAGAAAGAAAAAAACTCATGATTTAGCAAGTAAGTTTTCGTTTTAAACTTTTAACTTTACATATTGACAGTACTTTAATAACTAAAAGAAGAAATAATAGGTGACATTTATAGCGTACATTCAAACACTTGAGGAGTCGATTGGATGACATAGCGTCAATTTCCGGTTGTATCCAATTCATGTTACTTACGTCAACGATTCCCCTGAGAAATGTATGGATGTCACAGAAATGTATGGATGTCACAAATTGCTTGACCTACGCCTTTGTGGGTATCCACTATTATAACTATTAGTTTGTGTTCGTCAGTTTCTATCTATTTGTGCATGTGTGTGTGTGTGTGTGTGTGTTAGTGTGTGCGCGCGCGCGATATGTATATAAGTATGTATATGAGACTCTCGGACCACGAGTCACTCTGTTACTTCTGCTAAATTTTAATATATATATATGTGTGTGTGTGTGTGTGTGTGTGTGTGTGTGTGTGTACCTCTATATATGTGTATGTGTTTGTGTTTATCGTGTACTCTTCTGAGCAAGTGAAGCAGTACTATTATCCTTTCACATTGCACAGTTTTAGTAAAACGCTTGCTTTAACTACGGGCGTCGCTTTAGGAGAAATAGATCGCTCTAATTTTCATATGATATGGAATAAGATAGATGATATATAGATAAGTGCACGGAGTGCACTGTAACAGATTTTGTCTGTGCGTTGAAATAATATATCTCTTACCTTGTGGTTGAAGTGTGTCGTCTATTTCTATTTTCTCGATTACCGAGAAATACGATGAAAATTACCACAGTCTATAATTTTTATTAGGAAATTTAAATAATTATTATCGAGTATATATAAATATGCAAACGCATGAAGCACATATTCACACAGACATACACTCGCAAGCGCACTCACTCGTACGCGTGCGTACACACACTCACACACACAGAGGCACACACACATACACATTCACAACTATATATAATTTTGTGTGGATTGAAATCCCTGTTGACAGGGCTCTGATATTAAATAAAATGTTAAACACTTGTATTATGAAAATTTGTAGTCCCAATTCTCTGAAGCTTCTTGATTGAATATACATATAAGCTGATTGGCTATTTGTTTCTCTGCAATTCGTAAAGTGACGTAGACACTTCTGATGGAATTCTTATTAGAGTAGTTTATCGATTAAGGCTGCTCATTTTTCTAATCTTTGGAGAAATAGGTAAACTACACATGTTTGTATGTCTACTATGTAGGATATATGTAAATAAGGACGGATGAAACTAGTGTAGGTTCTACGACTCTCTTGCAATTGTACGGGGCCTCAGGAATTCCGGGTTGGTGTCTGGTATGCTGGAAGACAACTGGGAGTGAGGCACCCCTTAGCTTTTGTTGAAGTATGTCTCTTGGAGAAAGGCAATCTGATATAAAACCAGATATGCAGGGAATGGCATTGAACATTTAAAGTTATATTTTGCTTACGCTTGAGATCAAGGCACTCCCAAATTCCTGAGTCTGCGACCCATATTAGCACTGATATCTTGCCCTGGCTGGTCTCTGGTTCATGTTAGGAGGGTGGAGAGGGTCTGTGAGATACTGTGCAAGCTTTATTGATCAGGAAATTCCATATTGTGCATTCGTGTAGGCGAGGCGACTATCTGATTCCCGGTTGAGTAGGAGGGTGCCGCGGCGAGTATGGAAGCTGCGGATGTGAGCACAGGTGAAGCCAACTGCTGGTGCAACAACCTCGTGCATGGAGACTCCTGGCATTTTGCATGGGCAATGGTCAGTGATGGTCTTCCTCGGTTACAAGTGAATAGCCATGATGTATGTATATATTTTTATCTGGGTGTAAAGAAACACAAGTGATTAAAAAAACAGCGTGTTTCGTTCATTGTATTCAACATTCTTTTTTACACTTTTACTCTTTTAATTGTTTCAGTGAGTTGACTGTGGCCATGCTGGAGCACCGCCTTTAGTCGAGAAAATCGACCCCAGGACTTATTCTTTGTAAGCCTAGTACTTATTCAATGGGTCTCTTTTGCCGAACCGCTAAGTTACGGGGACGTAAATACACCAGCATCTGTTGTCAAGTGATGTTGGGCGGGACAAACACAGACAAACAAACACACACACATACATATATATATATATACATATATACGACGGGCTTCTTTCAGTTTCCGTCTACCAAATCAAGGGAAAGTGCTATACAAAGCGGTGCATGCAGATATCAATTTAATCCTGAGGCAACAAAAATTCTACCGAAGGCTTCCAGCAGAGTGGATTTCGCCCCCATAGATTACTAAAATGTAAGTCAAGGTACGCTTACTTTTATAGGCGCAGGCTGCGTGGTAAGAAGCTTACCACTGTTTGACATCTTGGGTAAGTGTTTTATATTGTAGCCTCGGGCTAATCAAAGCCTTGAGACTGGATTTGGTAGACTCAGAATGAAGATTGTCGTATACATACATACATACATACATA
>NC_068981.1:74175920-74177563 GCF_001194135.2 Octopus bimaculoides | reverse complement strand
CAGAACATTCTTCTTCATCAGCTACCCCTGTTTTAACACCGGCGTTTCGAAGAGCTGGGCAGGACGCATCGCTAAAACGGCTCTTCCCATGGACCGCAAATTAAATTTGTATACACAAATTAAACCTTGACATGGAGGAATGTAGTGGTGGACAGGAAAACAAACAGAAAAGGCTATACGGCCAGACGGGAAAAATTATGTGTATGAACGCTGTGAGGCACGAACTTGAAAGTAGGGACGAAGTAAGTTCGTGTGTTTGCTCGGCGATAGCCAAGGAAGAAAAGGATTATTGACCGGAAGCATGTGACCATGCCGGTGTAAGGGAAAGAGAGAGAGAGTGGTAGAGGGAGAAGCAAAAGGAGGAAGTAGAAGAATAGGTGAGCAACGAGAGGAAAAGAGGAAGAGAGGAAGTACGAGGGGGGAAAGGAGATACGTAGTAGTAACAGAGGAAGAACGAGAGGGGTAAAGAGAGATACGTAGTAGTAAACAGAGGAAGAACGAGAGGGGGGAAATGATAGAGGAAGAGAAAGAGAAAGAGATAGAGTAGCGTCGGAAAATATAAAGTTACGAAAACTACTTACAGATTAGTGACGCTGCGTTCGGTTATGTAAAAACAAATTGTAAATGAGTATATGCATATATACGTACAGGTATGTGCATACCGACATCCACCTGTATGTATAGGTGCATATCTGGGTACAGGACATTGCAAACAAAACGTAGACGAGAAAACACACAAGCCACATACAGAACATTCTTCTGAATTAGAAGCAACTTGAGGTACGTAAAGAAAATCGAACACACATGCGCAGGGTACGTATGTTAGTTCATGGGTCGGCTGCAGTTTTTAGACGTAAAAGGATATATTCTTATACGCATACGAACCGCAGCCGACCCACGAACTAACCACGTATATACTCTGTGCATGTGTGTTCGATTTTGCTAGAATATTTATGTGTGTGTGTTTATGCGTGTGTGTGTGTGTGTGTGTGTATGTGTGTGCGTATGTGTGTGTGTGTGCGCGCGCAAGTGTGTGTCATTGTGTCTCTGTTTGTCTCCCACGACCGCTTAACAACCGGTGTTGTTTTTTTTACGTCCCCGTAACTTAGTGTTTCGGCAAAAGAAATCGATAGAATAAGTACTAAGCTTAAAAAGTGTACTGGGATCGAATCACTCGACATAAAATCTTCTTCAAGGCGGTGCTCCAGCATGGCTGCTGTCTAATGACTGAAACAAGTAAAAGATATATATATATACAGGCGCAGGAGTGGCTGTGTGGTAAGTAGCTTGCTTACCAACCACATGGTTCCAGGTTCAGTCCCAATGCGTGGCACCTTGGGCAAGTGTCTTCTACTATAGCCTCGAGCCGACCAAAGGCTTGTGAGTGGATTTGGTAGACGGAAACTGAAAGAAGCCTGTCGTATATATGTATATATATATATGTGTGTGTGTGTGTGTGTGTGTTTGTCCCCGTCACCTAGCGGTTCGGCAAAAGAGACCGATAGAATAAGTACTAGACTTACACAGAATAAGTCCCAGGGTCGATTTGCTCGACTAAAGGCGGTGCTCCAGCATGGCCGCAGTCAAATGACTGAAACAAGTAAAAGAGAGTAAAGAGTAAAGAGTATATATATATACATATA
>NC_068981.1:74173871-74175658 GCF_001194135.2 Octopus bimaculoides | reverse complement strand
AATATCTATATATACATATATATATATATATATATATATATATATATATATAATATATATATATATATATATATATATGTTTCCAAAATCCCGGTGGATACGCAGGATAAAATACCTACCTCTAGTTTTCCAGTCCACTGTTTTTAACTGGAAACTATTCGTCTTGGTCAGTCTATGACTCATAACATTCTTATTTCATACGGCATCTGAAGTTTAAAGAATGTAGTGAGCTGCACGTCAATGTATAGAAGCACTACAGTTAACTACATTCAGTTATTAGGCTACCAGCTAGTCTTCACCGCTCATTCTACTTCTGCTTAAGGCCTTACATATATGTCTGTATGACATAAGCAAGACAGCAAACTCATGTATAATGAATTTTGAAATACTATCGTATATTTAACCGCAAAATGACAGTGACGAGATCAGATATCTATTCACGACTGACTGTGAGATTAATTGAACTAGGAATACACGATTAAGATATCTACATACGTAAGTGTCCATGCATATGTACGTGAATACGCCATACAGGCGTTGGACAAAATAATGGAAACACCTAGCATCATAGCATCATAATTTTGAAATATCTATAAAACCATCAAAAGCTTGTTTATTTTTATGTTTTTTTATTTATTATTGGTTTCTTTTCAGATATCATCAGAAAAAGGTAATTAAAATTCATTAACCTGACAGATCTATTGGACTTTCAAAGATGTCAACTTGTTGGTGCTCCTATGGTAGGCGCTAGCGTAACGAAAACAGACGAAACGTTTGGTGTATCAAGAAGTACTGTCTCGAAAGTAATGACAGCCTTTGAGAAAGAGTGAAAAACCTCCTCGTCGAAACAAAACTCCGGAAGAAAACCAAAACTTTCAGATAGGGACCGTCGGACTCTTACGCGAATTGTTAGAAAGGATCACAAAAGTACAGCTCCCAAAATTACTGCAGAGCTTAATGACCACCTCAAGAACCCAGTTTCCACAAAAATTATTCGCCGGGAGCTATACAAAGCCGGATTTCACGGGAGGGCTGCAATCAGAAAACCACTACTTTCAAAATCAAACGTTGCAAAGCGTTTAGAGTGGAGTAAAAACCTACACAATTGGTCCCTAGAGCAGTGGAAGAATGTTATTTCGTCGGACGAGTCATCCTTTACCTTATTTCCGACCACCGGCCGAGTATACGTGTGGAGACAGCCAAAAGATGCATTTGACCCAAACTGCTTTCTTCTAGCTGTTAAATATGGAAGAGGTTCTGTGATGATGTGGGGGCTATATCTTGAAAATCCGCCGGCCCAATGGTTTCCTTTCATTGCAGAATTAAAAGTCAACACTATTTAAACATTTTTATCTGATCAAATTCCTCCTATGGTTGCGGAACTGTTTCCAGAGGGAAACGCAATCTTTCAGAATGATAATGCACCAATTCACACAGCTAAAGTTGTTACTGAATGGCACGAGGAACATTCTAGTGAAGTTGAACATCTTATCTGTCCACCACAGCCCCCAGGTCTCAATATTATTTAACATTTATGGTGCATTTTAGAAAAACAAGGAGTCGATATCCTCCACCATCATCACTACAAGAACGGGAGACTGTTTTAGCTGAAGAATGGACAAAAATTCCTTTGGAAACAATTCAAACTTTGTACGAGTCCATACCTGGTAGAATTCAAGCTGTAATTACTGCCAAAAGTGGTTCTACTCCATACTGAAATAAATTTGTTTGAAATTTTAAGGTGCTTCCATTATTTTGTCCAACCCTTGAATATATATATATATATA
>NC_068981.1:74168538-74173647 GCF_001194135.2 Octopus bimaculoides | reverse complement strand
ACAGCATAACTTACCCTTTTATACTCTGTTTCTGTCTCTTTCTCTCTCTCTCTCCCCCTCTCTCCCCTCCTTCTGTTTCTGTCTCTCTCTGTCTCTCTCTCTCTCTCTGTATATATATATATATATATATATATATATATATATATATACAGAGAGAGAGAAAGAAAGATGCACACACGCATAAACACATAGAAACATATATTCGTGTTGTAGTATACGTCAAAGATGGCCGGGATTATTTCTATAATCACTCACTACTCCGACGATTTTGTTTCAGGCATTTCTCCTTTTTGTTATTTCAATTTGACTTCGTTCAGTTCAGTCCCCTTCAATATCTCTTCCATTGTTCTCACCGACTTATTCACATACTCCATTACTGTGTGTGTGTGTGTTTGAGACTGTGTTATGTATGTATGTATATATGTATGTATGTATTGTACGTATGTATGTATGGATGCATGCATATTTCCCATCTTATTTTCTTCTCAATCACATTCTTCCTCCAACCCATCTCTTCATTTTCCAAAGTATTACCTCTTTGATATCATACAAGGATGTCCTTTCTTTCTTTCTTTCTTTCTTTCTTTCTTTCTTTCTTTCTTTCTTTCTTTCTTTCTTTCTTTCTTTCTTTCTTTCTTTCTCCCAATCTCCATATTTTTACTAATTTATCACTTGACATCTCGAATGCTATGCCTCCATTCAAGAGTTTTTCTTTCCTCTTACCAACGCACCTCTCTTACACGACTCGCGCTATCTCTTCCTTTCCCTCTTTTCTTCCACGTCTCCCTGTACTTATCAGTCTGCTCACGCGATTGCCTATCTCACAAGTTGCTGAAACATAACCGGTCAATCTTCCAGTTATCATATTTGTTTAGATAATCTTCAGCCTTGCGTTATACTCTCCACCTTTCACCTCTCACAGCACAGCTACTGCTTTTCTCCTTCTAACATGACAACCCCTCCCCCTAGCCATAACAAATAACACGACTGAAGCGTCGTACACACACACACACACACACACACACACACACACGTTATGATATACTCCGACGGGAGTATAGATTAGATGTGTGTAGAAAACAAGTGGAAGCCGCATCGAACTGCACTAAACTGTATGTAGACCCTATTAGTTGGTCTCTTATTCAACATGTGTATGAAATGTGTAGTGTTGCAAGTTACATCAATAAATAATTTTGAGATCCTACTACGATTTTACGTGGGGGCACGTGGTTTAGTGGTTAGGGTGTTGGACTCATGATCGTAAAGATTGTGGCTTCGATTCCTGGACCGGGCAACGTGTTGTGTTCTTGAGCAAGGCATTTACTTTCTAGTCCACTCAGCTGGCAAAAATGAGTAATCATGCGACAGGCCAGCGTCCTGTCCGGGTGGAGAATTTATACGCCATACGCCATGAGTCGGTACGACTTGAGGAGGTAACAGTTTTTACTATAACTTTGAGGACACACCGTATATATACATAATCTTCCAACACCTAGTATAAAGCCACATCTCTCTCTATTATACTCTTCAGTCTAAAAGGATTTTTACTCGTGTAACTTACATAGTGACGTCAGTAGTTCTGGAGTCACATAAAAAAGGCACCTCGTACACTCTATAAAGTGTTTGGCGTGACAGACAGACTTCTTTCAGTTTCCATCTACCAAATCCACTCACAAGGCTTTGGTTAGTCTGAAGCTATAGTAGAAGACACTTACCCATCCAAAGCGCCAAGCAGTGGGACTGAACCTGGGAACATGTGGCTGGGGAGCAGACGTTCACCACACAGCCACACCTGCGTAACATTAATTTGTAATGTAGGAGAAAATGCAATTGGCAGGACACTCTATAATCCTATTAATATAGTTCTGCATCTATCTTGGCAGACTCTCAGATTCTCTAGGATTCTGTCACAAAGTATATTATGTCTGATTCCGTCAAACTTTCTTTTGGTGTTTTTATATCCTGCCACAAGTTGGTATATATAAAATTATGCAGCGGAGGTTAAATCACTGTGTTCACACGACGTACTTCGCGAAACTACCAAAACGCTCTCTCTGACTACTACCGGCTACTACTCTTTATAAGTGTTCGGCTAGTCCTCCCCCAGGGATGTCAATGACTCTCGCCAAAACATTTGGGATTGTTTTCCCCTTGGAATTTGATATTATTTTTTATTTAGTTTTACGTCGTCACTTTTATATCCTGACGATTCGTTGCCGGATGTTGTAACGCAATTGTTATCCGACTCTTAGGTAGTATTGTTCGTTTTTGCACACAGCACTTATTTTTCGTTGTACCAAACACTCTCGTTAGCTGGCTTGTTTTTCGCTCGAACAGACTTTAGTGCGATTTTTTAACCACAAGAAGACATCTCTAGTTGGTTAACAATGCACAGCTGTATCCGATATATTGTAAGCAGGGGAATCGAACCCTTACCACATTCTAGCGACGGGACCAACACACAGTAATTCGAACAATTACCATTACGGCAACTTATGGGTTCGGTGCGAGTTCAATGTGGAACTAACACACCAACTCTTACCGACTTTTCACGAGACATGATAGCTATTTTACTGGTGGTATTTTGGCTACTGAATGTGCAACCTTTACCAGCTTTCACCAATTTCTCGATGTCCTGGTGCATGAAACAAGCTGTACTGGGTTGCATGTTAACAGTAGCGCCCAAGAGCGACCTGACCACCTTTCTTTGCTTCGCTATACAATGTGAGCTTTTATATCCGATTTTTCTACAATCAAAACATTTACGATTTTTAAAAAGACAGTTACTTTTAAAATGTAAACCACCGCAACCATAGCATGGATTTAATCTTGACATTCGTTTTTCTTATCTGTTTCAGGTCAACACGCATGTATCTGAGAGCAATCTTTTTCTTCAATTTTATCTGCGTCATACCTTAAATTTATAATCTCCTGGCATTCTTCAGCCACTGCCTGTAGAGTTAATTTTTGGTCCTGTTCTAATTTTGTTATTATATGGAAAGGGTTAACAGCTTTTCTTGCTGTTAATCCTTCAACAAAAATTAGACATTTGAACAAATCCAGGGTTAATTCATTTAATTTGAATTTTTCACAATCTCTGTTAAATAGCCCAGCATAGGTGACGAAATCTTCTTCATCCTTTTTAATTGAATTTAAACATTGCCAACGAGTATTGAACAGGGAACTTCTTTCAGTGAAAATTCTCGATAATAGATTAACTGTTTCATCGAAACAAATCTCACCTGATTTCAATTTTTACATTCTTCTAAAATATGAAGAAAAAGTAGTACCTTATTCTGGGTTATAAATAAATTCTCCAGTTGAATTTGCTACGCTGTCTGACGAGAATGAACCTGAAATATTTTCAGACCTCTTCAACATTACTTCCAGTAACTGTTGGTATTACTGTTGTTGTTGTTGTAACTGCTGGTGTTGCTGTTATTGTTGCAACATGCAACTGCACCACGCAAGTCAACAAGTCTTCCATGTTAAATAATTTTTCCTTTGGTTTCGTACCAAAATAAAAATTTAAACGCCCTACGCAAGTTTCGAATATCTCGTCGCCACTTTTATATCATGCCACAGGTTGGTATATATAAAATTATGCAGCGTAGGTTAAATCAGTGTGTTCACACGACTTACTTCACGAGACTACCAAGACGCTCTCTCTGACTACTACCGACTACTACTCTTCATGTGTTCGGTTAGTCCATTCTCCCAATCCCCCAGGGGTGTCAAGTACTCTCGCCACGACTAATGTTGAAAGCTATAGACACATACTTCCTCACTTTTGTCCATCAAGTGTTTTTATGTGTGGGAGAAGACAGGAAACTTAGCTCGCTTAAATTAGGTCTTCTCTAACATGGCTTGGTTGGACCCCAAATTATCTGGTCTTAACGTTTTGTACTTTCTGCAGTGATCCTTCCAGATGATTAGGAATTGCTGATTCTAGTACCTTCTCTTTATGCCATTGAAGTATTTTGACAGAATGAATCTGAATTCTCGAAGTATAAACTGCTTTGCATAGCAAACTACCTGTAGAACAGAGAAGATGATTGTTAGATATTTGGTGGTTGGCACGCAATAACTTTCTATACAACCAGTTAGGAAAATGGTGAAATGTAGAATGATGTTCTTCCTGAAAATGTAACGTAATGCCAGCAGCAGATTTTAACTGACGTCTGTCTCTTAACATGCAACACACGTACATTCCACACATTCGTATATGTGTGTGCATGTGTGTATGAGTGTATAATATATATATATACACTCACCACAAACATGCATACACTCACCACAAACACACATGCACGCAGGTACACCATGCACTCACACACAAATTACACATGCGAACAGATATGAGACGAAGCGTTAAATGAGTAGTATTAGACTATACAGCCAGAAATATAATCTATCAAGTTGAACAATCCAGTGTATCAATGATGTTAACTTGATACTTATGTCTGTAACCGAGTGTCTAAACGTTCTAAGCTGTTGGATCTGAGTAAAGGGAGGTAATCGGATTCTTATACAAAGGGATTTTTTTACCATTTCCGGTGCGCTATCATTGACAAATGTAAGATAGGACAACTATTCCGACATGATGTGGCAATAAGCAAATTTCTTTATCACCTGCTCTGGATATTTTACTGCGAAAGGAAGTAACAATTTTAGTCCCGATGTTTCCTATTTGTTTCCCACGGATAGAAAGTAAATTTTGCTATAAATTGTGAGCATTTCTGAATAATTTTCTATAATATAGCCGCCCTTATACGAAAAATCAAAGTAAATTTCTTCTATTCTCCAACGATTAGTGTTTTGATCCAAAGAAAACAGTGGTCGTAAATACTGATCTTTTTTTCTCAATCTTCGGAAAACAAAGATGAATATGCATGTTAAAATGAATAGATAGGCGCAGGAGTGGCTGTGTGGTAAGTAGCTTGCTTACCAACCACATGGTTCCGGGTTCAGTCCCACTGCGTGGCACCTTGGGCAAGTGTCTTCAACTATAGCCTCGAGCCGACCAAAGCCTTGTGAGTGGATTTGGTAGACGGAAACTGAAAGAAGCCCGTCGTATATATATATATATATATATATATATATATATAT
>NC_068981.1:74166360-74168469 GCF_001194135.2 Octopus bimaculoides | reverse complement strand
TGTGTGTGTGTGTGTGTGTGTGTGTGTGTGTGTGTGTGTTTGTGTGTCTGTGTTTGTTCCTCTAGCATTGCTTGACAACCAATGCTGGTGTGTTTATGTCCCCGGCACTTAGCGGTTCGGCAAAAGATACCGATAGAATAAGTAGTAGGCTTACAAAGAATAAGTCCCGGGGTCGATTTGCTCGACTAAAGGTGGTGCTCCAGCATGGCCGCAGTCAAATGAATGAAACAAATAAAAGAGTAAAGATAAAGAGATATATTAAAGCACCACAGTTAAAACTTATTTGATCACAAGTGTGTTCCATCGTAAGTGATTTGAAGTTAAACAACAATAAGAACAGCAGCGACTTTAAGTGAAATAAAAGAAAACAAAAAAGGTGGCCATTAATTTATTTGATTTATCTAAGTTTAATTTTGTAAGCGGTGTGTTGATATATATTCGAAAAAGAAACTTCTAAAAATTAAACTATTTCCAGTGTATCTACCTTCTCCGCATATCAATGTCCTTTGTGTAATTGAAGGGAAGCAATAAAATAAAAGTAAAATAAAAAGGTAGAAAATGTTTGAGAGAAAATATTTGGAAGAAGAAGAAGAAGAAGAAGAAGAAGAAGAAGAAGAAGAAGAAGAAGAAGAAGAAGAAGAAGAAGAAGAAGAAGAAGGTATAGTCTGAGGAAAAGGTGGTATAGTAAAGAATGACTTTAACACATTGTCGTTTGCGTTTATAATTTAAGGGAGCTAAGTTTTATGTATGTATGTATGTATGTATGTATGTATGTATGTATGTATGTATGTATGTGAATATATACATACATGCCTTTGAATATCATACCATATCCCTCCTTCGGCAGCATCTTTTAATCACCAACTGCTGAAGTGCATCCCTTGATTAAGTTTGAATACATGAGGCTGATAACATCATAAGACTCGCAAGACAGCTCCTTCAGTAGCATTCCCTATCTGATAACTCAAATACATGCTCAAAGAAGTCGCACGACTCTAACGCAATGTATCATCATTGGATGAGTATATATGAGCAGAAAACCATGCATGGATATATTAATAGAAGGCTCGGGCATGATAATGACATCGCCAAGGCAGTCTATCATAGACCAGCGACAGGTTTACCACTTCCCAGTTTGAAGCGTTTGCAATCCGGGAATAGGAAGTATCAACCAAATACCTGATGCACAAAAGGGACAGAGATGTAGGAAAAGCACTACAATGTGACAACCGATGCAGACTTTGTAGAATTAACACCAAAGATATCACCCACATCATAAGCAGTTGTTTAAAAATCACGGTTTTATTTGCCGATGAGACATGATGTTTTAGCTAGGACACTGTATAACGAAATCCGTCGAAAGGATAACTCCGAGGATAACGAAATAAGAACTGACAGTATGGTAGAAGCCTTAGACATTCATAATAAAAAGGAGTATTGGTAGAATGGGTTAGCGAAAACCTCCATAAAATGTAAATACAATAGACTTGATATAATGATTTGAGATACATAAGAAAAACTGTGTACAGTTGTGGAAATCATCTACCGAGCGGATGTTAGCATTAAGCTGAAGATCAGTGGAAAAAGAGAATACTTACGCTGAACTTATCCAGATTACAAGTTCAGATTTATACCTGTAATTATTGGGGAACTGGGATATGTAACATGCTACCTAAATACCAATCTTGAGAAATTGAGCTTCTCAAAACCAGAAAGGAGAAAGTTAATCCGAACACTACACATCCAATCCATCAATGGAACTGTACAAATCTGTAAAACTTTCCAGAGGTTTCTCATTTAAGTATATATGAACATGTTCAGATATGCAACTATATGCATTAGAATACATACATAAAATAAAACATACAAATCTGCACGTATATATAGATACATACATGCATGCATGCATGCATACATACATACATACATACATACAAACATACATGCATACATACATGCATGCATGCATGCATGCATACATAAATACATAAATACATACATACATACATACATACATACATGCATACAAAAATACCTTGTTGTTGATGGTGGAATTTCAATGAAGGAGCCTTGGATCTAGGGTAGAAACCGATTCTTTCTCTATTGGTA
>NC_068981.1:74163266-74166247 GCF_001194135.2 Octopus bimaculoides | reverse complement strand
CACACACACACACACACACACACACACACACACGTATATGAGAAGGAAAATAATTATACTCTGGTTCGAGGGATTCTCCAAAGTTAGGTCAAATGAAATTAATTACTTTTTTAATAGAAAAACTGGGAATGAGAAAATAATTAATTTTTGTCTCTACAATTTTTAAAGCTTTACGGAAATGGCAAGTGTTGTTGACAATTTTTAGAACTATAAGTTAATTGTTGCAGGAAACTATATTTCAAAATGTCGGCTCCTTCTATTGTTACCAAAAATGTCTCAAATTTATAAGAGAAAGGAAATAATATTTTATATCATTCATATTTTTAATGAGAACAGTGTTGACGCAATATGAGTGAATTTACTATTTTTTTAAAATGAAAACTATGCTATGGACTCGACTAACTGAATATACTCGACTGAGTGACTTCTAAAAGATTCACTACCTCACTCCAGATGGGTGTAATCTGAGTAAGAGAGCCTTGTGAACTTTTGTAAAAACCCATTTCTCTGAGAGTTGAATTTACTGTTTTAATCGCTTGAGATTTAGGTTTGAGGATGTTGGTTTGAAGAAACTCAAAGAGCTGAACACCAGAAAACTGTTGGGAATTCCTGATATAACTCTATATCTCTTCCCAAATGAATAAAATAAATAGTGAGCGCTAAATAGGAACGAAACGTATACTCTCTGGTAAAATTACTATTATGTAACCAATTACTCACCACGTAGTCTTGATAATGCTAAAGTTTTATATTTCTTGGTTACTAGATTGAGAATGTGTATATATTAATTACTTAAGTATTGGCACAAAGCCGGCAATTTCCAGTGAAGAGCGTAAGTCGATTACATTGACCCCGTACGTGATTGGTATTTCCTTTTATCGACCCGAAAGGATGAAAAGCAAAAATAACCATAGTGTCAACTTTAAGCGCAGAACGTGAAGAACCGAAAGAAACATCGCTAAGCATTTTGTCCGACACACTAACAATTCAACCAGCTCACCGTCCTGAGATGTGTATATAATGAGATCGTGTACATAGTCAGTTTGTTACGTGAACGTAAAATTGAATGCTTAGAATTTTAACTCACCAGTAATTTCATTAATCAATATTATTATGGCTTATAACTTTTGATAAGACAAGTGAAAGAAATACTTCTTAGAAATAAATTTGTCATAACAATTTCTTGGGCAAGTTCTGAGAAAATTAAAATAAATGAAGAAGAAAATATGTTAAGCTTTATTTATATAATATCTAAAGATAACAAAGTACATGTGTTCTATGAATGTTTCATTTATGATGTACTCACTTCGTTTACAAGTCTTATGTATACTTCATAGCCCACAATACGTCTTGCAGAGTGTTTAAATAACAATAATAAAAATGTACTGATAATGTTATATTTTTATAGCTGGTGGGGTTATGTGTCTCCTGCACAATATTACTAACTGTAAGAAGGGATAGGTCACAACAAATGACATCGTCAGACATAAATGCGGAATATTTCGCTATCATAATGTAGATATATGTATAAAATGCCGCATTGGATTTTGTATTTTATGATTTTGCTATACTTCTATCACACGGCTTCGCCTAATATCTCTGTTATGCATTTCTAGTCAAATAATAACCGAAATTTTGCACGATGCATCGATTTCTTATACTGATAACTAACATAAAGCAGAAGACCACCAATCTATTGCGTAATTAGATTGAATATAACTTGGCGAGGATTTCAGGACTGGGTATGCTGACTCTTATGTGTACGCAAGAGAGAATATACTGAGGTGCACGAGGTTCGTAAAACACTGGAATGTTCAAGTAATACCAACCAACTAAACGCACATTTATGTGTCTAGAAAATGTAAGGAGAAACTTCGACAATAATGTCTATAACTAAGTACAAATTTCACACAAGGCTGTCAACAAAAGAATGACATGAGGTTATGTCTCTCTGAAACTGCTTCGAGTTGACTTGTTAGAAAGAGCCAAAATAATCAATATAATTAAAAATATAACATTTAATTAAATGAAAGTGATTTCTTTCATAGACACAAAGTCAGACATTTGGAGACAGGGAAGAGTCGATTATATCGACCCTTCTACATGACTGATATTTTATTTTATTGACTCCAGTAGGATAAAAGGCATAGTTGACTACGATGGGACTTGAACTCATTAAATTAACATTAAAATAAATTAATAACAAATACTACATGTTCATTGTCTGATTTGGGGTACCTCAGTATTTTGTATATTTCACACGGGTTATGTCAACAATACCAGCTATAATGGAACATGCTAGAAAAAAGTTTGTGATCTGTAACTTTCTCTTAAATATTGATGCCAAAAGTGAAGCCAATCTTTTTCAATTTCAAATTGAAACCGGTTAAGAACTCCGCTCAATTCAAAATCATTTTGAGCTCTGTGCTAAAAGAAGTGCAATACCGGTGGTTTCTTGTGGCTATGTATGAACACTCTACAATGAATATAGGTCGTTAATTCATTTTTCACGGGTAAAACAGAAATGAAATGGTCAACTTGGAATAATGAAGGCATGTTGTGCGGTTTACTTTGCACAACTTGGAACAACTCCTTGCTTTATATCACTCGTTATTCTTTATATCTAATATTGCTTGTGTGTCGTAAAGTGCCGTTCTTTTAAGATTAGAAACCCATGTTTGATAAGAGAATAATTTAAATGGATGTTTTAATCTTAGAGCGGGTTATATAGAGGAAGTGAATGGCGCTTTTGACAAGGTAACCAAAGAAGTTTATTTTGCAGTTGAATAATTTATCAAAACAACTTCACGAATGAAATAAGAAACAAAAACGAAAATAGCGTAAATAACTATATCCAAACATGTTCCACAATATTATTATTTTTATAAACGCTTAACAAAACAAGTGCATGCGTTCTGGTCATGTTTAAAGCAAGATTATGGGATTCTTCAGTTGAAGGCGCTATATATATATATATATAT
>NC_068981.1:74156267-74162925 GCF_001194135.2 Octopus bimaculoides | reverse complement strand
CTCTCTCTCTCTCTCTCTCTCTCTCTCTCTCTCTCTCTCTCCTGAACATTGCAATAGAGATCATGTAAAGCTGTTTAAGAAAACCATATAATCTCTAGCATCTATGGTGCATGTGTTTGTTAAAAGCTAGAAAAGATCCTTAATAACTGATCCAAAACAGGAAATGACAGAATGACAAGTAAAATATTTCATGGGGATACAACTAGAAAATGTTCGATAACTCTTTGTTTGTAAAAGCTGTAATTTTAACTTTGTACTTTCCGTTTATTATCATTAGTGACTGTTGTAATGTATGTGAGTAAAGTCGTTTCTACCTTATATCCATCGGACTATTTAGTGCGTTCATCTCATAGTTATATTCTCGAAGGATATTCAGAAATACCTGTAACGAGCTGTAGTTTAATCAATTGATTTGTACTTTTACCATTAGAAAATAACCTTTAAATGTATAATACTGAGATCGGTGCTAACGTAATTGTTGATAGCCAAGGAACTTTAATAAATTAAAATATCATCCATCGTGAGGAGAAAATATCATCAGCTTCATTATAAATTCTGGCTGAAAAAGATAGGAAAGACAATCCCAAATTTCAAATTAATACAAATTAAAATCATATTTTAATACCATTTTTTTAGCAACAGTTGACTAAGCGGTTTGTTTCGGCTCGTCTTATAGCTACCTATTCAGTTACATTCCTTTCCTGTGGCTGCTAAAAAAAAAAAAACAAAAAAAATACGTAGCGTACACTACTTTACGGGAAAGTAAATGCAATCAGGTTAGGTTTACCATTACTTACAGAGCGATGCTAACGTTAGTCGAGCGAATTATTTTACTGGAGTATATTTATAGTATAAACAAGATGAATGTTATAAACAAGGTTACAATCCTTTGTTTAAGAAACATAGTTTAGCCACGATATCAAAATATATCCAGTAGTTAAACGACAGTATCTCGGTGAGAACAAAGATTGAGTCGTTCAACTGATTATTCAGTTCGATCTTTACAATGTAATCTCGTATACACTGTCAGTTCTCTGGCTAAGAAAGACAACCGATGGTATGCATATCGTGACATGCAGTGGCAAGGCACATACCTCCCTGAGAAAAGAACTGTATTATCAAGATTTGACGAATAACCCATTTTATCGCTTTATATTTAATATGGATTACCACAAACTTATCAGTTTCTACCAAATCAATGTTTTAATCCCAATGCTAACTAAACTTCCTAATAAAGTAATACAGAAACACCCAGGTTTAGGTCTTGAATATCCAGGTTTATGTCGTAACAAAATTGATTTCTCGCATAGCTAAAGAACGCATTTTATACGGGAATATAATGCCAATTTAATTTAAATTTATATTAAATCTAATGCGATTTAATATACACTAGCAATACGATAAAACTTATTCCTATAACATGTGAAACTTCTAAAATGCAGGACAACCTATTTTCTTATGTCTAACATGGCTTCTTATTTCTTAGGGATATTATTATAATTGCTGGTTAGCTCTGTATCGTTTTTGATTGAGTAAATCTAACCCTAACCCTAACCCTAGTGGAACATCCCATATATTTGAACATCTAGGACTTCATTATCCAATATATATATATATATAGTCAAATCAAACATTAAAAGTTGAACATTAACAATCGAACATTAAAAATAGCAATTACAAAACAACAAGAAGACGTACATATGATATGTATTAGTCTGACACTCAGTAAAGCTGGAAAAAAGAATGGGTTTTTAACGTTTCGAGTATAGCTCTTCGTCAGAAGGAGGAGAAGGGAAAAGTTCAGAGAAGGGAAAAGTCCACGAACAGCAGTTCAAATAGACTAGATGGTCACAACTAGAAAGAGCCTGTATATATAATGTGTATATAAATATATGTGTGTGTAAATGAGTCTGAGTGTGCGCGTGTGTGTATTTGTGTGAAGCGCATGGCTTAGTGGTTAGGTTTTCGACTCATGATCATAAGATTGTGGTTTCGATACCTGGACCGGGCGATGCGCCTGGTTCTTGAGCAAAACACTTCATTTCCCTTTGCTCTAATCCACTCAGCTTGTAAAAAATGAGTAATCATGCAACGGACTGGTGTTGCAAGGGAAAATATATAAAAGTCATATTTTATGATGATATTCTCAACAACTCCAATGTCACAATTTATCAAGCCGATTGCAAAAACCTGTTCTCCATTGAGTTTTCCTCTTTTGTATATTTTTTTACGAGTTATCTGGTGTTAAAGTAATTAAATAGTCAATCATTTCATTAACAATAGAATTGAATATTTGTACAAACAAACCCCAGGACTTATTCTTTGTAAACCTAGTACTCATTCTATCGGTCACTTTTGCTGAACAGCTAAGTTACGGGGACGTAAACACACCAACATCGGTTGTCAAGCGATGGTGGGGGACAAACACAGACACACAGACAAATACATACACACACACACACACACACACACACACACACAAACACACACACACACATATATATGCATATGCGACGGGCATCTTTCGGTTTCCATCTACCAAATCCACTCACAAGGCTGTGGTCAACCTGAGGCTATAGTAGAAGACACTTGTCCAAGGTGCCACGCATATATATATATATATATATATATATACCACGGGCTTCGTTCAGTTTTTGTCACGCACACACACACATACACACACACACACACACACACACACACACACACACACACACACACACATTCAGTGGCGGATGCACAGGTGTTGCCTTAGTTGCCCGGGTAACACCCTTTCTAGCCAAGCCGACACCAAAAAATCGGGACCAAGGTTTTTATAATAACATTGTTATTCTATTTCCAACGGTTTCACAGCATTACTGTATCATATGCATATGGACTGCTGCAACAGTTAGAATACATAGAAATGTTTCCATTCGTTACGAATGGCAATTCCTACCTTATATAGTATTTTTTCGAAACTTTTGGGCAACACCCCCAAAATATCCTGGTTTCCCCACTGATATTTAAGACAGTAGAATGTGATATATGACAAATTTGTTGCCATTTCTAACAAACTGAGTTGCCAGCTAGAGGCTCCAATAGCTGTTAATTGTACATTAGTAACTGAATTGTGGAGGCGCAATGGCCCAGTGGTTAGGGCAACGGACTCGCGGTCGTAGGATCGCGGTTTCGATTCCCAGACCGGGCGTTGTGAGTGTTTATTGAGCGAAAACACCTAAAGCTCCACGAGGCTCCGGCAGGGGATGGTGACGAACCCTGCTGTACTCTTTCACCACAACTTTCTCTCACTCTTACTTCCTGTTTCTGTTGTGCCTGTAATTCAAAGGGTCAGCCTTGTCACACTGTGTCACGCTGAATATCCCCGAGAACTACGTTAAGGGTACACGTGTATGTGGAGTGCTCAACCACTTGCACGTTAATTTCACGAGCAGGCTGTTCCGTTGATCGGATCAACTGGAACCCTCAACGTCGTAAGCGACGGAGTACCACCAACAACAACAGTAACTGAATATACTTTTCGAAGAACTGAGCTCAAACCCTAACTGGTGCCTGAAGATGATGAGAGAAAACCACTCAATGTATACCACCTTTGAAACATTGCATATTTGTCAACCCTGCCATCTTATTTCTATGTCAAACTACTACTGTGATTTTAAATGTCATTTGTTCTTTGCCATTTTGTTTTCCAATCTGTCTCATTTTTTTTTCTGTCATATCATCTCCGTTCTTTTTCTTTACTCTTTTCTTCCTACATCTCACTGTCTCGTTATTCCCTTATCTTTCTTTTTCTCTTCTACCGTTCGATTCTATATCACTTTTTATCTGAGTTACAGTCTCTTAAATTGCACATCTGACTTTTTCACCACACCCCTCTCAGTAAATATATGCCTGTCTGTTTAACTGACTCATTCTATTTTCATTCTTTAATTCTTTACTTTTATTTTCTAAGTCTGTAGATCGTCTTTATCCTCCTTTCTTAGGTTCACTCCCCTCTTCTCTCGCCCTCTTTCTCTCCCTCTCCCCCTCTCTCTTTGTCCTTATCTCTGTTAAGTGTCATGGATGGGCCATAGAAGAAGAGAAAATGGAAAATAATAACAAAGAAGAAAAAGAAGAGGAAAAAAGATGATGATGAGGGGCATAATGATGATGATGATGATGATGTTGAAGTGGAGAGAAAGAAAACTACAAGGCCGTCTCTAAAGTATTGTATCATAAATACAAATAAAAACAAAAAAGCAAAACGGTACCGCCCACCCGCGAGTAAAGAAAAGAATCCTAAAATGAAATACCAAAACCCAACGGATGTCTTTTACTCTCTTCTCTGTGTTCTTTCATTTAAACCAAAATAAGAAAATAATAAAACATTAAAGCTATGTTGCAAAATGAAACTTAATATTTTGCGGCGATAATGGGAGAGACTGGAGAGATCGAGAGAAAAAAGATTGAGAGGAAATAAGAGAGAGGAGAGAGAGAATGAGAGAGAGAGAGAGAGAGAGAGAGAGAGAGTGAGAACGAGAGAGTGAGAATGAGAGGGTAAAATGAAGGATGAGAGAAAGAGTGAGTGAGAATGAAAGAGCGTGAGAAAGTGAGAGAGGGTGTGAGTGAGAAGGAGACAGAGAGAGAAAGAAAGAGAAAGAGAGATTCTTTGAGAAGCAAACGATGCAGTAATATGTTTGTTTTTTTTTCTCAAAATGTGCAGAAATATATAGGCATAGTTGAAGACCCACTCTAATAAACATACTTTTTTTTGTTGTAAAATTCAGTTAACTTGTTTAGTTTAGTATTTAAGTTTATTTTATTTTATGCTTCAAATATATTGCTATTTATTTATTTATTCTTTGCTGATCTGTGAACTGAAATGGAATATTTATGTATCTGTATGTCTATGCGGCATCGTGTGGTGTACAAACAATTATTTAACTCATTGCATGAAAACTTCAGATTGAATTTTAAAAAGTATTAGTTGGTTGGCTAAAAATGGTTTGCAGTTCTTTTAGCAAGCTTTCTTAGACATCATCATCATCATCATCATCATCATCATCATCATCATCATCATCATATTCTGTGAAATTTCTTAAAACAATGGAAGGTCAAAACAGACAGCGTGGGAAGTGGGGCCTAGTTGAAATGATGATGATGATGATGATGATGATGATGAAGGTGTTGGTGGTGGCAGCGATGACAATGGTGATAATGATGGTGGTGGGTGTAGTGAAGCTGGTGATGGTGAGTTAAAGGAAGATAGAGTAGGGAGTTGGAGGTTCAGCAGATTGAGGGATTTATGCAAAAAACAACAACAACAATAACAAAAAATAATCAATACCGAGAGAAAAATAAAGCGAGTCTTGCTTATCCATTTCCATATGGACACCAGCTTTTAAAAATCTTCGACTTCTTGAAAATGAACGAATTGATGGAAGTCATGATCTGAAGGGTTCTCGACCCGATTTTTCTCATCGGCGATTTCCTGTGAAATTTGCTGACACAATTTTCAGACTTTTTTCTTTCCTCTTTTTTTCTTTAGTCTAGTCTCACAATCCTTAATTCACAAACCCTTTGTTGTTTGGATGATTTGGCAAATAATGGAAACATTTAATACTAAAAAGAAATACTAACCCTTTAGCATTCAAACCGGCTGTATCAGGCCCGAATATTCTTCCCCTTTTGTGTTAAAACTGACCAAATCAGGCCCCTCACATCTACTCTATGATATAAAATAAATAAATGCGCCCTTTTAAAGCCTAAATAAAATAAAATAAATAAATGCACCCCTTTTAAAGGTTCATGGGCCCGATTTCCCGGTTTCAATGGCGAGTGTGCGCGCGAGTGTGTGTGTGTGTGTGTGTGAGAGAGAGAGAGAGAGAGAGAGAGAAAAAGAAGTGTGTGTGAGAGAGAGAGAGAGAGAAAGAAAGAGGTGTGTGTGTGTGTGTGTCTATGGAAGGAGTACGTGCGATTGTATGTGAGATGTTGTATGTATGTTTGAGACATGTATAGGCGCACTCGCATGAGACATGTATAGGCGCACTCTATCCCCCACGAATACTCTGCTAATAATAACTAGCAAATTTTCGTCTATTGTCTTAAATTTAAAAAAAAAAGGATATACTACATTATATAAATATATTTGCTGATATATATAAAAAAAGCGCCTTTGATCATAAAGCTGCTAGATCAAACTTAACCTCGATATAGAGAACATCAACAACAACAACGGCACCAGCAACAACAGCTACAGTATTTACAATAATAACATCTAATATTACAGAGATGGCTGAACTGTAAATTAAGCTGCCCTTAAATGAATTCGTCCTTAGTCGAAAGACACCTGTTGTTATGTCCTGTTATTTGTATTTGTGTAACATTCTCCGTTTTTTTCCGTACTCGTTTGCATATACATTCGCTGCTTTCTTCCAAGGAATCTAATGGTTTTAGCTTAGTTTTTCCTTGGGGCTGGCCAGATTGGAGCAATCTCGAGTATAACCAGCCGAAATTGCAAAGATAATCTGGAACTCGACTGAGGAAAGAAAACTCCGAATGACCTGTTCTTGTTTTCTTTGTATCGTCTATCTGGATAGTTTGTTGTCCCTTTCTTGTATCACCTAACTGTCTGGATGTTTTGCGTTCTTGTCCCATTTTGTATTCCGTATATATATAT
>NC_068981.1:74149209-74155786 GCF_001194135.2 Octopus bimaculoides | reverse complement strand
TATATATATATATATATATATGTATGTATGTATGTATGTATGTATGTATGTATGTATGTATGCATGTATGTATGTATGTATGCATGTATATATGTATTTATGTCTCTGTGTTTGTCTCCCCACCATAGCTTGACAACCGATGTTGGTCTGCTTACGTCCCCTTAAATTAGTGGTTCGGCAAAAGAGACAGATAGAATGAGTACTAGGTTTACTGAGAATAAATCCTGGGGTCCATTTGTTCGACTAAAACCCCTTCAAGGCAGTGCTCCAGCATGACTGCAATGCAATGACTGAAACACGTAAAAAACAAAAGGTAAATATCTATTCACCAATGTTTATAGATTTATTTCTTCATCTCTTTTAGAGAAGAAAAGTGATAAATATGATGCTTTCATAAAGAAGTATGATTACCGACCGCTATTATTCTGCTCAGATTATTGGGGAGTGACGTATATGCTGTAAGGGAAATTTGTACAAACATTCAATTCTATTGTTAATGAAATGGTTGACTATATAATTACTTTAACACCAGATAACTCGTAAAAAAATATACAAGAGAGGAAAAACACTTGAATTAACTCAATGGAGAACAGGCTTTTGCAATCGACTTGATAAATTGTGACATTGGAGTTGTTGAGAATATCATCATAAAATATGACCTTTGTATCAAATGACACACATTCAGATATAAACATAAATATAAATACAAACACAAACAAAACAATTTGGGCGTTGTTTTGTCATTATCTTATCTCCTTTGACAAGCAAATCACCAAAGGTAACGGAAGAAAGGAATGAAAGAAACTGAGAGAAAGATATACTTTACTATAATTCTCCCTATGTGTATATGTGGTGTATGTGTGAATGCGTCTGTATCTCTGTGTATTTACGAGTGTATAGAAATGTCTAAACAGATAGATAGATAGATAGATAGATAGATAGATAGATAGATAGATAGATAGATAATCTATCTATTCAATGTCTGCCTATTCGCCCTCTCTCGCCTCCTCCTCCTCCTCCTCCTCCTCCTCCGAGAATATTGACAACAATGCTGAACGTTAATTTTCGGCTTGAATGTTAGTAAGAGCAATGAATAAGGCAATGACAGGGAATACCAGATGATGCACGCTCTAGGGAGGTAAGATTGGGTCAATATTTTAGTCCGAGTCTAGGGATGTTAGACATAGAAGTGAAGAAGATGACATGAATCCTTTTTATGCAGTAATTATACCTGGCTAATACCCTAGAGAAACAAAAGCATAAAATTATTTTCAATTTAATATTTTACTTTTACCAAAAGAGATAACATGCAGGGCGTCATCAAAAGGAAACAATTTTTCTAGAGTCTAGGATTGGATGACCAATGTATAAAATTAAAGGATTCTTATAAACTGAAGCTACAACATAATTTTAAGTTTTACGTTACATAGGCACGGGCATAGTCGTGTGGTTTAAGAAACTTTCTCTGCAACCATGTGTGTTCTGGTTCAGTCCCACTACGTGGCACCTTGGGTGACTGTCTTCAACTATAACCGTGCAATGCCTTATGAGAGAATTTGACAGAAAGAACTGAGTGAAAGCCCGTCGCGCGCGCGCGTCTTCCACACAGCTTGACAACCACCAAGCGGTTCGGCAAAATGAACCCATAGAGTAAGTACCAGTCTTAAAGTATAAGTACGGGAGTCGACTCATTCAACCAAACTATTTAAGTTGGTACCCCAGTATGGCCGCAGTTCAATGACTAGAAAAAAGTAAAAGATACACAGCAAACGACTGGATTACTCAACTTGCCCATTTCTCATTATTTGTCTGGAAAGATAATGGAAATAATTGCTTTCCAAATATGATCTGTTAAAATAAAGAATTTTGCTTTCATGTAGCTAAAAGAAATGAACGCTTTGGCTGTAGTTGAGAACTGTCGATAAAGCAGGTCTTACTTTATAGAAGCATATACCTACTCCCCTATTTGTTTTCAATTTCTATTCTTTCTTTTTTTAACATTGTAGAGCAAAACTACGATCCAACCAATTCTGGTGTGTCCCTTTAAATATATATATTGGTGACGAACTAGAAAGAAAGGAATACAGAGTCCACGAATGTGAGGGCGAGAAAAAGAGGGGGAGTGAGAAAAAGGGAGCGGGGGGAAGGGAGGAGTAGATATGGGAATAGGATTGAATTTTGTTTATTATATGCTGCAAGAGGAATCTTCTTGATATATATATATATATATATATATATATATATATATATATATATATGTATATAAGGATCTGTCAGCTGGAACAGTTACTAAAGCACCGGAAGATACTTTCCACTAACGTTTTTGAAATCTTGGTTGTTTGGTTTATTTAACGCCAGCCTACAATTAGTATTTCATTTATCTGCAATCAATCAATATTCAGCTCACGTTTACATATATATATATGCATGTACACATACATATACACGTACAGGCACTTACCATACACGCACACACACTGATACATATTGGGCTAGGTACCGACCATTTTGATTGTTTATGTTTTGATGTAGTAATTAGATCCAGATGTGAATATATTATGAAACCTCTCATCTGTATACACAATTCCAACGTTTTCTTTCATTTCGACTAAACTTTGCAGGTCAACGAAGGTTACTTATCCTTCTTGTTACTGAAGTCAGATTGATATCTTTGAAACAGGAGCCACATAATGTGTATACAAACAGTCTGGATGTCGAGCGAAAATATCAATTGCAGTTTTAGAGAGGATAGCTTGTGGCTGTGCGGTAAGAAGTTTGCTGCCTAATCAGATGGCTCCTGGTTCAGTCCCACTGCGTGTGTGGCACCTTGGCCAAGTAGAATAAGTACCAGGTAAGGGTCCATTCATTCGACTAAAAGTTCTTCAAAGTGGTGCTCCAGCATGGCTACAGTTTAATGATTTGAAACTAGTAAAAGATAAAAGAAAAAAGGTATTCATAATGCAAAGTCTTAACACCATTTTGGATTTTAACGATCTAATTGTTCATCATTTCTTGTAAACTCTTGAGCAATACTCGACAAAGTGTACTTTCCATCTATAATAATAAAAGCGAAATTCTGTTTGTCCGTCTGGAACCCCTGTATCTCAGTCTGCATTTGCAAGGCATAGATATAGCATACCTTTTTGGAATCAGGATGATCCCCAGATTGAAAATCTGCCCTTCATTTGGTTCTTGAACATCAAATATTGGGTTCTGATTTAAAAGTATTTGAGTTGCTATTTCTTGAGGGTAAATTTTGGCTGATTCCTGCCATCTTGGTTTGGTGTTTGTCAGATGACGTCAAAGATTAAGGGGAGATAAATGACATTCGCTTCTGCAATTTTACTCCGAGCTAAGTAATTTGGGACAAATTGGCCAACGGTTGGAATTCAACTTGGGACTGGAACAATAGTATGATTGCACTATAGAATTAATTCTCATTTGTCCTTAACCTCTATATGCCCCGGTGGTGCATATAGTCATTATAGACGTATTATTGTCATGCTATTTGGCTCACTTTAGTTTTGGGCCGCAGGTCCAATTAGTCCTCCGCAGGCGCTAACAGAGTGCGGCTTTTAAGCTAGTTAACCATAAATCTCAAATAATAGATGCATCATTCTTATATATATATATGTGTGTGTGTGTGTGTGTGTGTGTGTGTGTGTGTGTGTGTGTGTGTGTGTGTGTGTGTGTGTGTGTGTGTGTGTGTGTGTGTGTGTGTGTGTGTGTGTGTGTGTGTGTGTGTGTAGATAAGTACTGCATGAATAAATGTGCAGTTTTGTTGTTATGTGTATATTATTCATACATATTGTCTCTCCTTAATTAACATAACCGGTTGAAATGTTATCCAGATTTATATAAACATGACTAATACCTTCAGGAATTCTGCATACTTTCCCTCCATTGACTACAACTAAAATATATTTAGTGAATACTATAGATACTCTGTCGTCATATTACTTCTAAAATTAACTGCCATATAGAAGAATGAACGGTAAACCTGACTGAATTTTAATCAGAGTGCACTAGATTTACAATTATTGGTTTTTATCCCGAGAGACTATCTCGCCTTAACTAGCAACTAAGTACATTAAAATTCAATTTCTAGCGACATGGGTTGTACTGTTATGTTGGTATTAGGAAATACCAGTGTATATGAAAACTGGTACAAGAAAGTTTAGTGAATTTGAAATCTTTATCACTATAGAAATAGTTGGTTACCGGCATAACTTATCTGAGGCGTACCTCAAGTCACTTGCTATAAGCTAATAACGTATTTATTGAAATATGTTTAATTACATGATCATTTCAAATTAACTGGAATGCAACGTCTGAGATTAAAATTAATGTTCTGAGAGGTTGCTATAATATAAAGAAAGTTGCTATTAACGATAAACATTAGTAATTTTCGAGGAAAATGCTAAATTGTATGTATACATGATGTGTATATTATGCGTAAATGAGTACCCCCCCCCACACACAAATATATTTACTGTAATATTGGTAACTTTTATCGTTATAACTGCACTTTTTAATATCTCCGTTAAAACATTTTTTTCTCTCTCTCACACTTTCTACTTACTATATATATATATACACACACACACATATATATATATATATATATACACACACACACACACACACAAAGTACACTCCACAAGCTTTAAGACTTTTCGGGGGGAACATTTACAGAGAAGAACAAAAGTCTTATCCCCTTCTTCAAAGTGGGACCCTCTGACTTCAATGCATTTGTTATAGCGCTCCAGCTACTTCATGAAGGGCTCATGGAAGCCCTCCAAAGTAAAGATGTTCGGGACCTTTGTCACAACCGCCTTTAAAACGACTGACCCATATGTTTTCCTTCAACTTGGGGAACAATCAAAAAGTCACAGGATGCAAGGTCTATACTGTAAGGAAGGTGAGGTACAGTTTTAGTGCCCATCTCTCGTCCAGTAACTAGTTACCAGGATGCTCGTCACTGAATGCCCTGGGAACAAGCTTAGCACAAATTTTGCCCATGTTCAGATCTTCATCTATAATTCTGTGCACAGTTGGCACACCAACTCCAAACTGTCTACTAATTTTCTTTATAGATACATGACAGTCTTTATCCAAATAACTTCGAATTTTCTCAACCAGCTCTGATGTTCGGACGTCCGTCTTCCTCTCACACCTCTCATTCTCTCTCTCTCTCTCTCTCTCTCTCTCTCTCTCTCTCTCTCTCTCTCTCTCTCTCTCTCCTATCTACCAGCCTTGAACTTCTTGTGCCAGCGGAAAAAAAGTTAATCCATAAGCAGCCTGGAACATTTCATAAGTTTCTGTAGCGTTTTTGCCCAAAACATTTTAACATCCCGACTGCATTTTGCAAAGTAGTCAGCTATGACAAGCAGTGTTTTATAGGGGGTGTCCAAAGTCCCTTTCAGTCTGGAATAGTAAAAGTTAGCAGGTCAACTTATTAGATGTATAGTAATGATAGACTGAAATTACAATAATCTACGAGTTATAACTGCCTCTCCTAAAAAGTTTCAAATCTTCTGGAAAGCACCCTGTAAATATTGTTTTATAAACAGTAGATTCATTCTGCTACTGCTGTTCTTTTTAAAATTGACGTCATGAATATTTTTGCTCTGGTTAAATTTCCCAATTTTCTAAGCACCATGCTGATGACGTAGCTATCACTCGCTGAGCTGAAAACAACGACCAATAGTTGTTCAAGTATTTCTTGTCCGTCATTAGGGTCATCTACTTCAAATTCTCTCTGTCTGAAGACGTCATCTTCGATGTCTTCAGCGAAACGACCACTTGGGCTGTAATATTTCTCCCACTCAAGAAACTACTGATGCGGAACCCGAATCATTTCCGTTGCAAAATTGCCCTTGCTATTTAGTATCCTCTCCTACTTGTGTTTCTGGTCAGCATACTAAATTTTCAAAGCTAATCAGATTCCTAATTCAATGTTCCTAAGTATGTATCTCCACATCCCTCACAAAACTAACACTAGCCTGCCAAACTCTCAAGTGGCTCTTTCGTAGCTTCAATGGGAACATAAACTGCCTACTGCCAATGACTAGGAGATTGCCATCAAAACGCCAGACAAGACAACTATCAAAAGAAAGAGAGAAAGGGAGAGAGAGACAAAAAGAAGAGAAGAGAAGAGGGAAAGCTTCAATACGGTTGCTTGATCTGCTAGAAACAGCAACCAAATTTTAACCAAATCATACATTATCAACTTAGAAAAGAAGAATACATTAGACATTGTCCTTAAACATGCCAGGTTACGGACATGTCATGATTGGGGAACTTCTGCTTGTATGCCTGATCAACTTGGTTCGAATCTAGCGCTAAACAATAACAACAACTCTTTTACTCTTTTACTTGTTTCAGTCATTTGACTACGGCCATGCTGGAGCACCGCCTTTAGTCGAGAAAATCGACCCCAAGACTTATTCTTTGTAAGCCTAGTACTTATTCTATCGGTCTCTTTTTGCCGAACCGCTAAGTTACGGGGACGTAAACACACCAGCATCGGTTGTCAAGCGATGGTGGGGGGACAAACACAGACACATAAACACAC
>NC_068981.1:74143969-74149199 GCF_001194135.2 Octopus bimaculoides | reverse complement strand
ATATATATATATATATATATATATATATATATATATACATACGCCGGGCTTCTTTCAGTTTCCGTTTACCAAATCCACTCACAAGGCTTTGGTCGGCCCGAGGCTATAGTAGAAGACACTTGCCCAAGGTGCCACGCAGTGGGACTGAACCCGGAACCATGTAGTTGGTAAGCAAGCTACTTACCACACAGCCACTCCTGCGCCTATGAAGAAAGTAATGTTCGGCATACAAACTTCCTCGTGTCCCAAATTGCAGCTGGGGATTTCTGTTGTCAAAATGCTCCCTGCTATTCATTTATCTTCAACGAAAGTCGATCTTTAAGTAGTGCACCTGCGGATAAATTTACTACATTCGCTCGATGTTTTGCTATCATTTTGACTCTGTATACTTTCAAAATATACTTCCCGTGAGCCTTGTTTCCTGACTTGTCACAATTCACTCACGCATTCACCAAGCCCAACAACTTGTTTCCTCTACAAGTCAAATGAGCTCCTATGTGGTCACTAATTTGACTGCATACGGACTCCATCCGCCTGTCATCCCTTAGCAATACCACTCATGGCCTTCTTCAAACTACATCTTATAGTCTTATGAAAAAGATACAATGGCTGCCATCCTGCGTGCGCCGTATCTGGCAAACAAAATAAGACGTAATGGCCATTGTTGAAATTAATCTTAATCATACTTTTGCTTTATTTGAACTTTCCTGAAGATAAAAAAAAAACAAGTTATTTCTTCCTTCCAATTCGTCAAAGACTATTTTCCTGACAATGTTCATTTCATTAACCTTAAGCATTTTCTCATACCAATTTACACTTTCACCTTTTCTCCTCTGTCTGGCAGTCTGTCTGTATGTCTGTAAGTATATTTTTATCTATCTGTCTGTCTGTCTGTTTGTCTGTCTTTACGTACGTACCTATGTATGCATGTATTTAGCGAGCAATCTGTTTACCCCTCTGCCTATCTATATATCTATCTATCTATCTATCTATTTATCTATCTATCTATTTATCTATCTATCTATTTATCTATCTATCTATCTATCTATCTATCTATCTATCTATCTATCTATCTATCTATTTATCTATCTATCTATCTATCTATCCTTCTGTTTATGCATCTCAAGTTTACAAGGGTTTACTAACTTATGGAAACACGATCCTTCTTGAAAACAAAAAAAGGTGACTTCTATCGTATGAAAAATGCTCTTTCTTATGCTAATCGCATGTGAAGAAACCTGTCCGAGACTGCCAACCATCTACCTCCATCACTACCTGCTAATATTCCGAGCCAAAATGAAAATTTCCACAGTTGTTTGATTTGCCAAAAATGACATTCAAACCTTCTTTAAATTACCCGCTTAGAACATGCAATTTGAGTGCCTGTGGATTCCATCTGTTTCTCATCGCCTACATCGAAAATTATCCTGTTAGACTACCCTAACAGGGTTCTCGCCTACATTATATCAATCAGTTCAAGGTTTCTCATACATACTTCCTCTTGTATATCAATGACGTCGCTGTCACTTTTAATACCGCACATTCCGAGGCAAATGACAACATCCTACACTTCTTCTGTACAAGTGAGTCATCCATTTTCACGCGATCTAAACGTCCTACGCCATGTTTGTACTGAGTGCAACATGCAAATGTGACATAACAGCGTAGGCATTTTCAATAACTTCAAAACAGACAAACAATATTGTAACCTGTACCACCACCTACACGTGAACAACACATAGTTGATCTACATTGAATTTCTTACCATAACTAGCTAAACCTCACAATCTTTGATGTCCGCTTATGGTAGAAACGCTCACATGGCCATACACGCGTACGGACGCGCATGCGAGTGCGCCTATACATGTCTCAAACATACATACAACATCTCACATACAATCGCACGTACTCCTTCCATAGACACACACACACACACCTCTTTCTCTCTCTCTCTCTCTCTCTCTCTCTCCCTCTCTCACACACACACACCTCTCTCTCTCTCTCTCTCTCTCTCTCTCTCTCTCTCTCTCTCTCTTACACACACACACACACACACACACACACACACTCGCGCGCGCACACACACATACTCACATAACATGCATATACCACCAAAGTAAAAACTTAAAGCACTCATGAGCAACTTGCAGCCCGCAAGATTTTCTGAGTGACACTTCTAGCGGAAAGTTATCTTCAATATTTCTAGTAGTGCGGCCTGTCTGACAAAGAAACAAGTGCCCTGAGTTAAGCTTCTTGATAAAGGTTGCACATGCCTGGTTTAAAGTATAATCTTCCTGTGTACCACCAAAAAATATCTAATCCTTAACCATTTGCCAATTCTATTCAAAATTTTAATGCGTTCTTTCCAATAGAAAATTGCTCACATATTAGGGACAGAGTTGCTTCTAGGCATACAACATCCTATATGTGTTTCAAAAGAAGGCCGTCTGTCTACATTCTATAACTACTAAAGTTTTCTCTGTTACTATTATAATATACAGTTCTTTAATCTAAAATTAGATTTCTCCAACTCAGCATACACTCCATCGTTCTAATTGTAGTAGTGAGGGAGAAAATCGACTTGACAGAACAGCCAACAATCTGTCGAGAGCGAAAATGGCTTGGAAACACGTAGCAAGATTTTGCTCATTGCTTTAGAAACCTATCTAGTCACAAGCAAATATAGACATCTTCAGCACATTCAGGATGTGACTAATGGAAAGAGAAAGAAAGAGAGAGAGAGAGAGAGAGAGAGAGAGAGAGAGAGAGAGATAGAGAGAGAAAGAGAGAGAGAGAGAGAGAGACAGACAGACAGACAGACAGACAGAGAGGGAAAAAGTAAGAGAGAGAGAGAGAGAGAGAGAGATGCACTAGGATCCAACTGTGTAAATTGGAGCAACGTGAAATGAAGTGTTTTGCTCATGAAAACAACACACTACCCAATCCAGGAACTGAACCTCATGAGCCGAATGCTCTAACCCACTAGGCCACACGCTTTCACGCATCGATATGTAGATGTACAATATTCTTTTCTACTCTAGGCACAAGGCCCGAAATTTTGGGGGAGAGGGCCATTCGATGAGATCGACGTCAGTATACAACTAGTACTTAATTTATCGACCCCGAAACGATGAAAGGCAAAGCCGAGCTCGGCTGAATTTGAACTCAGAACTTAAAGACAGAAGAAATATCGCTGAGCATTTCACCCGGCGTGCTGACGTTTCTTATTTCTTTATTGCCCACAGGGGGTTAAACATAGAGGGGACAAAGAAGGACAGGCAAACGGATTAAGCCGATTACATCGGCCTCAGTGCGTAACTGGTACTTAATTTATCTACCCTGAAAGGATGAAAGTCAAAGTCGGCCTTGGCGGAATTTGAACTCAGAACGTAACGGCAGACGAAATACTGCTAAGCATTTCGCCCGACGTGCTAACGTTTCTGCCACCTCGCCGCTTTATGTAAATGTACAATGTTGTACATGAGTAGGCGGGAACAATTAGTATGTTAAAATACATCCTCTGTTGCTGATCTTATGCAGACATATAGCTGCCTGTTATGTGCGTGTGTGTGTGTGTGTGTGTGTGTGTGTGTGTGTGTGTGTGTGTGTGTGTGTGTGTGTGTGTGTGTGTGTGTGTGTGTGTGTGTTGTATATATATATGTATATTTATGCAGTTGCAAGTGTTACTAATTCTTATTCTTCAACTCACCGACCACCACAAATGAATAACTAAATAAATAAATAAATATATGCAAATATAAGAAATAACAGAGCATTTAATAAAAGTGTAGGTGTTTGTACCTCTGAACTACAAGTAATCCTATACGAGGTTAGTATGTTGTGTCTTGCGTTTCTATTTCTTTCTCATGTTCACTTTATGTAGACGAGTAAACTACTGTGCTTGGAAAATGTAAATATACATTTTACTTTTCAATCCTACTTTGAAGTTCAGAACTGAAATAGATTAAGTTGTATGACTAATGAAGATTGTCATTTAAAAAAAAATGTTCTTATCAAGACCAAAGCTAAATCTTTCGCTTTGTTAATATGAAGAATTCCCAGATTCCACTGTTGCATATTGGTGAGAAATTCCAAATGTCGACTTAGCATTTGCCAACTGTCTTTGACGCCGAATGTCTGATGGTATCATTTCACTTAAGATTTGCAGCTGACAATGCTGTGTCTTTGTTTCGGTTAATAATAGTTATGTTGTTCTTGTTGGTTTTATTGTATTTTCCAAGCCTGCTTTATTGCTCAACCGAAAAACCGTGAGAACTCCATTCTATCACACAGCTGTCTAAAGAAACCGTTGTTATAGATAAGAAAAATATTATTGAAAACACACACATATACGTACTCTTGTGTGTTTGTGAGAGAGAGAGAGAGAGAAAAAGAGAGAGAGAGAGAGTGAGATAGAGAGTGTGAGAGAGAGTGAGAGAGAGAGTATATGAACGTATGCATATACACCCAGTACCTATTTTTTCTACCTTTGTTTACATAGACGTATTCGTAAAAGAAACGTCGTAACTTATAATGCTGGTTCTGATTTTCTATCGAAAATCTACAGTTTATCACTTAAAAATGAGAATATTGCACTGCTAACACAAAAAGCAAGAGACGATATCAGTGGCCCGGGAACGAAATTTGAGTGCAAACCCTTGCAGGCCAGATCGATGTAGATTATACATATATATTTCAGCTTATGAAAATGTCATTCATTATGTTTAACACAGAAGTGTGTGGGTTGAAAAATTATTTACCTGTGCAAATATATAAGTACATCCGTTGTTTAGTAACTTTCAGACAGCACCTGTTAAACAATAGTACCAAAAATAAATATATAAACTTCGTGCTGAAAAGCAAAGAACAACATCCTACGTATCGGCAGTGAGATCCTCAGGAAATACTCAGTTCCTGATGGCCTTCCATACAACATGCAAACAAGACCTGGATATGAAATGATCTGTATACAAACAAGAAACAAAATTATGGGTAGGTATGTTAGCTGAAAAACCTTGAAGATGACACTAATATTGACAGGAAGTGCAGCCTTTCTTGGACTCATGCCCACTGCATCACATGACACTTCGAGAACCATGCGTTTGCACACACACACGCACACACACACGCATACACACACACACAAACAAACACAGAAATATATGTGCCTATGTATATGCGTGTTTATATATATATATATATATATATATATATATATATATATATATAT
>NC_068981.1:74141658-74143556 GCF_001194135.2 Octopus bimaculoides | reverse complement strand
AAATTTGCTTTAACCCTAACACTAACCCTAACCCTAACCCTAACCCTAACCCTAGGGTTAGGGTTAGGGCTAGAGTTAGGGTTAGGGTTAGGGTTAATTGTTTCAGAATCGTTTGTTTATGTAGTCGGCACTTAATGTATATCGGCTGAATGGACGTCAGTGATTGGTTGAAATTACAGAAATACGACAACTTTAACATGAAATAATTTATGGATTTCTTTTTTTTTTAAGAAGACTAAGAGAAAAAGATGTTTTATATGACACATTCTACCAGTGATCCAAGTTTCAATGTGTTTCGTTAATGAAAAATGTGGCCCCCGTTTTAAAAAAGATCCTTATTATTTGAGTACTGGGGTCGATGTATTCGACTTCCCTCTCCCCTCAAAAGCTGTTGGACCTGTGTCAAAGGTTGAAGCTATTAAACGCGGGAAGCTGGCAGAATCGTTATCGCGCTGGACAAAATGCTTTTCTTTCTAGCTTTTACGTTCTGAACTCATATGTCACCGAGGTTGGCTTTGCCTTTCATATCCTTTCGGAGACAGTAAAAAAAGTACCAGTTGAGCCCTAGGAGTGATGCAATCGACAAGCGCCCACCCACCCCCACCTCAAAAATTTCAGCCCTTGTGCTTATATTGGAAAGAATTATTACATAACTTTGAAATAGATATTTACATTTATTTATTCTTTTAATCTCTTAAATGTTTCAGTCATTTGACCGCGGCCATGCTGGAGCACCGCCTTGAAGAGTTTTAGTCGAAGAAATCGATCCCAGGACTTATTCTATCGGCCTCTGAACCGTTAAGTTACGGGCATATTAACACACCAGCATCCGTTGTCAAGCGATGGTAGCGGGACAAACACAGACACACAGTTTTCGTCTACCAAATCCACTCACAAGGCTTTGGTCGGCCCGAGGCTATAGTAGGAGACACTTGCCCAAAGGTGCTACGCAGTGGGACTGAAGCTGGAACCATGTGGTTGGGAAGTAAACTTCTTACCACACAACCCCGCCTGCGCCTAAATATATTTCGCTGAAATATTTTAAGCGGCTATCCTCAGACAACAAAATCGTATTTCTACAAAGACACTCGCCCACCTATTCAAACAAATAGATAATATTTATAACTGCTCACCCGCGCATTAAGATCAAGATTTTCTGCTTCTATTTTTTTTGGAATTCTTACTGGGGAAGGAATGCCGTGACGTCATTCGATCCAATGTCAACAGACTATAATTCTAGCGACACCGGTTTTTTCGCTTAGTTTTATTGAATTCAATTCTCACTTTTATGAAACCGAATTTTTGTTGTTGCGGTTTAGCCGTAGGTCAGTTAAAGGTGTTCTAGCCTCGACCATCCTATTTTGTTTCCTTACGCTTTTGTCATTTTAATTTGAAGACAGTAGAATGTGATATTTGGTTGATATTTTTGTCAATTAAAGACAATGTTCTGTAGGAGGTGGGCAATAATGGTTGCGGGTGTTGTATTTGGTAACGGTGGTGATAATGATGTTGGTGATGATAGTGGTGTTAGTGGTGATAGCGATAATGATGTTGTGGAGATAGTGGTGTGGTTGATGACAGTGGTGATGGTGGAGGTGGCATGATAGTGCCGGTGGTGACTGCACTAGAGATGCTGTAGAGACGGTGGTGGAGATTGTAGTGATGTTGATGGTGGTAGTGGTGGTGGTGGTGGTGGTGGTGGTTCTGAAAGCGATGTATTGTGACGATACTGTCGAGTGGTGATGTTGGTGTTGGTGGCGACACGTAAGGGGCGTTGTACTGGTGGTATTTGTGCCGGTGGCGAACCTAGTGTCGGTGGCGATAAGTAGTTAGGTAGTCATAGAGATGGTGATGGCGATGTTGGTGGCGATAGTGGCGTTGGTGACGTATGTGGTGAT
>NC_068981.1:74140739-74141392 GCF_001194135.2 Octopus bimaculoides | reverse complement strand
TGTGTGTGTGTGTGTGTGTGTGTGTGTGTGTGTGTGTGTGTTTCTGTGTGCGTGTGTGCGTGCGTGCGTGTGTGTCCGTGAGTGTGTTTATATGTGTGTTTATGTGTTTATACGTCAGTGTCTGTTTGTATATACCTCTGAATATGTGTACGTGTTTGTACGTCTGTGTGTGTTAGTGTATACGTCTGTGTGTATTTATGTGTGTGTGCGCGTGTGTGTGTGTATACGCGTCTGTGTATACGTTTGTGTGTGTGTGTGTATACGCCTGTGTGTGTGTGTGTGTATGTATGTATACTTCTGTGTGTGTGTTGTCTGGTATAGTGGCTGATGACTATGACGATGACGAATACGGCGGTGGTAAAGTTGATGTTGATGACGATGCACGAGGGCGGTGCAATATCGGCTACAGCATGAAAACTGTTGTAACTATGTCAAAGAAAAAGTAGTTTCCTACCAAGAAAGACTAAAAAAAAATTTCAAAGAAAAACGTCTCTTATTTCTCCTTCAAGCAGAACTACACGTGTGTATGCGTTTGTGAGTGAGTGTTAGGATTTAAGAGGGATAATGAGTACGTGTATGTGAGCGTGCATGCGTTGTATATCACTGTTTTATACATTCGTGGAGGCGCAATGGCCCAGTGGTTAGGGCAGCGG
>NC_068981.1:74139039-74140061 GCF_001194135.2 Octopus bimaculoides | reverse complement strand
AAGAAACACACAAAAACCGTTAGATTCATTTCAACATTTAAATTTAATTTGCCAAAATATTTTCGTCGCTTTGAGACTGCGACCTGTTCACTGACAAAATTCTGTGGTGGTCAGTGAACAGGTCGCGGTCTCAAAGCGACGGAAATATTTTGGCAAATTAAATTTAAATGTTGAAGTGAATCTAACGGTTTTTGTGTGTTTCTTAAACGGCTTATAAACACCTTCCACGCTGCAATTGTTTTCGTTCCAACACACGATCTCAGATCAAGTCACTTGCTATGCAAGTACATCTCCGTAATATATATAACAAAGGGTAAAATCAATAATAATTTGACTAGGTAGCCAGTGCGAAAATAAAAACCTTTTAGATAAATTTTATAAAATATCTTATAATTATATACCTAATTATAACAAGAGATAAGCTTTATGGCTCACTACGCACGGCATAAATGGTGAGGCATAAAGCTGATCCCTTGTTATAATGACGTATATAATTATAACACACACACACATACACACACACACACACACACACACACACACACACACATACACATATATATAATTGAATAAGATAGAATCAACAAGAAGGAATACGGTTTGACAGTCATTTAATAATCACTACACATGTTTCAATACCACATAGATGATCATATATACAGGACTTAAATTATACTACCGGCTATTTAGTAACTCTAAGGATGAACGAGCACTATTTTGTACTCTGCCACATTCCTAACGGAATACCTCTTAAATATGTATATATATTCGCCTTTCGGTCAGTTTGCCTTTCGATCTCTTTTCTATGAATGTGTTTTTTGACAAATTAATCTTTTCGACAACGTACTCCAAGCAGTGGGAAGATGGGTGGTGCTGCTGTACAATCAGTGCGTGGGTGGATAAAGCAGGTCAGTCTAGAAAGGCAGGTCATCTAACACATATCGGTTTGACAATCGTGGGATCAAATAAAATTGTGCGTGTATGTATTTGTGCATTATATATATATATATATATATATATAT
>NC_068981.1:74135771-74138460 GCF_001194135.2 Octopus bimaculoides | reverse complement strand
ATATATATAGACTTCCAAATGTTTTAAACCGTGCATCAGTCGTATCAATGTCATCAATGTTGGAGTACCTGAAAAAGTCATGGGCACTACTATTTTCTAACTAAACTATCCATAGAAAAATAAAATAGATGTAACGCTCAGGTTCCACTTACTGGAGTTGTCTATTCCTCCCACAGCTAAGACTGCTACTGAGTACTCTTGCAGACATCTTAAATCGCACTAGCAAAGCCATTCGACTGACACATATGAAGTTGCACCTCAACATACATCAGTCTCTGGTCCACAGACACGTTATCTTCTCAATCTGTCTTCTCTACAGCAACTATAGTTGACTTTGGTCCCTGGAACAAGCTTTCCTCGTACTACATCCACAAAGGTACTACAGACTAATTTGTTTCCCTAGTTCGTGTAACCCATATTGCTTCCTCTTTTCCAGCTTTACATTAACCAAGTTGCGCAGTGCTGTGTATACAAATGAAAATTGTGCAGAACCAGTCTGATGGTCTGAACATGATCCAGTTTAACATCACCACCAGGGCCTCGATTATCTTGAACGGACTCCATTTGTTAAAACAGATAACTTATTCCCTTCCTTCTACTTTTGCTGTAGGCCCCACAGAAGTGTTATAGGTACAGCCCTCATTCTTTTCACTAAGCAATTAAAAAAAGAAGAAATTAAATAACATTTCAGTCTCAAAATATCGAAGCTTTTTGAGTTAAACCATATAAATGCAATTAATATTTATTTGTTGAAAACTAAACTAACTTTCAACAAAGATTATATATGTATCATATTTTAATAAATTAGATTAAAAATTAATTAAGTCATACGACAACAAACTAACTTTGAACAAAGTTTATATACATATTTTAATTAATTCGAATAAAAACTGAGTGAATCATACGACAATTAAGTATCCACACACTCGTTGTTGTTTCTGCTTGATCTCATGTTAGACCACATCAAAGGCATTTCCGGCTAAGACATTCTAATTTTTTCAAACATAGTGTATCTAAGACTAGGGGAGACAAAGCTGCTATTTCTCGAAAGTCGACCAACCAAACGAAAGTTACTTTGAAACTATTCTTTCAATAATTTTGTGTCGTATGAGCCATTTGAGTTTTCTACAAATTTTAACAGATAAATGTAATCTATAGAAAAAAAGAAAAAAAAACTAAATTGGTTTCAAATTTTCGCACAAGGCCACTAATTTCGGGAAAGGGTCTAAGTCGATTAGTTCAACCCCAGTGATCAACTGGTACTTATTTTATCATCTATAGTATGAACGGCAAAGTCGACCTTGGCGGAATTTGAACTCAGAACATGAAGACGGATGAAAAATAGCCATATTAAAATGATAAATGTAATAAAAAGATAAATTGAAGTTATAACAATGATATAATTGTCAAGAAATGTTAGACTGTTAAATAAATGTGTTTAAATGAACTTTCATATATTTCTTTAATAAAAATAGATGTTATCTTTAAAGATTTCGTGGTAATTGTTACGTCCAGAATCTGTAGACGCAGCAGAAACAAGAATTAAAATCATCAATTTGAAGGAAAAACATTACAAAATGGTGGGATTAATTACGAGATTTCTTTTGGGGATTAATCTTGTTCAACTTTGTTCTAATTTACAAAACTGTCGCGTGAGACTTTAAATGCACGGGGTCAAGTTCTGAGGTAATCTATACCTTATGTCTCTAAATGTGTGGTATTGTGTTAATGCAACAAATCATAATGATGTTAGGTGTACAACCTTAATACGTAAAAAAACTATGTAGCAATATATATAAAGACATGGTGGTGTGGTTCATTAGCTCGCTTTGCAACCATGTGTCTTTTACAATAGGCCCAAGCCGACCAATTCACTTCTGAGTACCTGTCATGTATGTATGTATGTATGTATGTATGTATGTATGTATGCATGGATGTATGTTTAAATTTGGTGTGTGCCAGAGGGTTTGCAAATCCAATGGGGGGTCTTAAAAGACATGTTAGGATCCACAATGAGCAGAACTTGCAGGTATTGGTAGTGCAAATCAGAGGTGCAATCTGTGTGGGTGTTTTTTCAAAACACTGTCTGGTTTAAAAAGCCACATTAGACGGCATGAAAGGACTAAAGTGTAGGTGCAGGAGGTGGTCAAATTCTGTGTAGGGAGTAGACAACCACCATGTATGTATGTATGTATGTATGTATGTATGCATGTATTATGATTGTATGTATGTATGTACGTACGTACGTCTGTATGTATAATGCGTGTGTGTGGTATGTCTGTGTGTGTGTGTGTGACTTTTTATTTGTGTTCGTCCCCCTTACTGTCAGTTGACAGCCAGTGCTGGTTTGGTTACGTCCCCGTAACCGGGAAAAGAGTCTGATAGAATAAGTAGCCGATTAAAAAAAAATAGTACTAGGCTCGATTTGTTTGACTAAACTCTTGAAGGCGGCACCCCGGCATGCTTACAGTCCCATAATTGAAACAAGTAAAAGATAAAAGATATACATACATATACGCACACACATGCGCGCGCGCACATGCTCACACACATGCACACACAAACATACTTACATATGTCTATATATATATATTCTTTCTTTTATTCTTTTACTTGTTTCAGTCATTTGACTGCGGCCATGCTGGAGCACCGCCTTTAGTCGAATCAAATATATATATATATATATATA
>NC_068981.1:74133153-74135271 GCF_001194135.2 Octopus bimaculoides | reverse complement strand
ATATATATATATATATATATATATACGACGGGCTTCTTTCAGTTTCCGGCTACCAAATCCACTCACAAGGCTTTGGTCGGCCCGAGGCTATAGTAGAAGACAGCTGCCCAAGGTGCCACGCAGTGGGACTGAACCTGGAACCATGTGGTTCGTAAGCAAGCTACTTACCACGTAAAGTCTTATCGAAATGATGAAGCTGATTAATAAAGGTTGAGATTTTCTTTGGGTCTTAATGAGACAATTGCTTGGCGTTTTGCAAGTACCTGTAACAGGAGCTATTCTCCTTATTAGTTTTAACAGAAAGGGTATTGTTCCTTCCGGCTATCTTAAGTAGATCACCTGTTTTATTGTTTTAATGGGGTTTTGTTTTAACTCTATTGATTTTGTTTAGAACTGCAATTATCGTTGTCTTTTTCATTATCTCACTAATTACGTTTTCTTATACATTTTGGGTATTATCACAAAACTTTCTTCATAACTTGCTTCTAAACCATGTGGTCTTAAGTTCAGTCCCACTGTGTGGTGCCTAAAGCAAATATCTCCTACTATAGCTCCTGGCTCAATAAAGCCTTGTGACTGAATTTAGTGGACAGAAGTAGAAAGAAGCCTGTCATACTCACACACGCGTGTGTGTGTGTGTGTGTGTGTGCGTGTGTGTGTGTGTGTGTGTGTGTGTGTGTGTGTGTGTGTGTGTGTGTGTGTGTGTGTGTGTGTGTGTGTGTTTGTTTTTGCCATATTTGTCCCGCTCTACCGTTTGACAACTGGTTTTGATGTGCTTACGTCCACGTAACTTCGCGGTTCGGCGAAAGATGCCGATAAAAGAAGTATTAAACTTTAAAAAGTAATAAGTACTGGGGTCGATTTGTTCGACTAAAACTCTTCATGGTAATGTCCCAGCAGAGCCACAGACCAATGACTGAAACAAGGAAAAAACAAGAAAAAAGAAAGAATACTGCTTAAGTTCCATGCTACTATTGCTGTAATTAACCCGGGAACATTACGTTGGTTAATTGACTCAATATGGGATCGATCATCTTGTCTAATAGCCGACAATTCGTACTATGTTACAAGTACTGCATCATGTCCCCAGTGAAGACTCTAAACCAGGCGTTCTCAAACCCTTTTTCTAGTATATCCTTTCATAGTACAAGCAGTGTTGTCTTACCCCATATAAAAGTATACAGTAAAATGATTGGATACCATACAAAATGCAACAGACATGGATTGTTTGTTATTAATTCAAGAAGCTTAAGGCGACGACCTCACAGAGTCGTTAGAACGTCAAGCAAACTGCTTAGCAGCATTTCATCTGTCTCGTGTTCTGAGCTCAAGTTCCGCCGAGGTCGACTTTGTATTCATCCCTTCGAGGTCGATAAAATTAATATCAGTTGAATACAAGGGTCAATGTAATCGACTTAACCTCTCTGCTGAAACTGTTGCCCCTGTGCCAAAATTTGAAATTAGTTTAATAAAAAGCTGAGCGCAGTGAGCTAGTAGAATTGTTACCGTGCCGGATTAAATGTCTTGTGGCCTTTCTTCCGGCTCTTTTCGATATAAGTTCCAATCCAGTCAACCGAAGTTAACTTTGTTTTTCATCCTTTCGGTCGGGGGTTGGTAAAATAAGTATCAGTGGAAAAATGGAATCAGTGTAATCGACTTGTCCCCTCCTCTCAAAATTGCTGTCCTTGTGAGAAAATTAGAAAGAATCATTTGGCTAAGGCGGGGAGCTGGCAGAATCGTCAGCACGTCGGACAAAATGCTTAGTGGCATTACTTCCGGTTTTACGTTCTGAGTTCAAATTCCGGCAATTCCAACGTACTTTGCATGTCAATCGGATCTTTTTTAAAACGGGGGCCACATTTTTCATTAACGAAACACTTTGAAACTTGGAACACTGGTAGAATGTGTCATATAAAACATCTTTTTCTCTTAGTCTTCTTAAAAAAAAAAAGAAATCCATAAATTATTCCATGTTAAAGTTGTCGTATTTCTGTAATTTCAACCAATCACTGACGTCCATTCAGCCGATATATATTAAGCGCCGACTACATAAACAAACGATTCTGAAACAATTAACCCTAACCCTAACCCTAACTCTAACCCTAACCCTAACCCTAA
>NC_068981.1:74125292-74132255 GCF_001194135.2 Octopus bimaculoides | reverse complement strand
GTGTGTGTGTGTGTGTGTGTGTGTGTGTGTGTGTGTGTGTGTGCGCGAGAGAGAGAGAGAGAGAGAGAGAGAGAGAGAAAAATGACTTTTGTGTCACATTGACTTTTCAGGGGTTTCTTATAAAACATACGTGCAACTGTCATTAATGACGTGCACAGATACACAAACACACATGAGGAGATATACATACACAGATGCATACATACATACATACATACATACATACATACATACATACATGCATACATACACCCTAAAGTGACGTATTTTTGTGGGTATACAAGGGGGTGTTGGAAAGTTCCTGGCTTTGGGTAAAAGAAAAGACAGGAGGATCAGTTTAATTATTTTTTTATTCAACATATTCCCCTCTCAGATTCACACACTTGTTGCAGCGATTCTTCGGTTTTTTTAAGCCCTGTATAAGAACTCCGATAGTTGGGCCTCCAATCAGGCCTTTCACAACACCCTTAAAGCCAAGAATTTTTCAGTATCCCCTCATATATTTGAGTATATGTACCAACATGCAAAAAGCTAATTCTAAAATCTCTATGTAAGAGATACAAGTAGTACCTCTACTGAAAAGTAATGTTTGTTGCCACATCAACATGGCTGTTCTATACGGAACAACGTTATTACACTTTTTTAACCTCAGGAGAGCCTTCCTCTAGCTGGTTGACGACACAACCTGTGTCCGATATATTGTGTATGCGTGTATGCGTGTGTGTATGTGCATGTGTGTAAGCATGTGTGTATGTGTGTGTGCGTGCATGTGTGTGCATGTATGTGTGTTGTGTGTATGTGGTGCGTGGGAGATATATGTGCAGTCATGTGTGTGTGCGTGCGTGTGTGTGCGTGTATGTACGTGTGTGTAATGATGTTTTACGTTTCGAGCAAAGCTCTTCTTCAGAAGCAGGAGACAGAGGAAAGTCCAGAAGAAAAGGAAGACGGCGGCAAAAAGTCGCCAACAATCCACATGTAGTTATCTATTGGAATGACCGGAAGTAGATGGACAAAGAAAAAGTGCTTTCTAAGACAGGAGAGTGTAAGAGAAGGAGGTATCTGTGTGGGGATATATGTGCGTTCGTGCGAGTGTGTGGGAGGTATATGTGCGTTCATGTGTGTGTGCTTGTGTGTATGTGTACGTGTGTGTGTATGTGCACTCGTGTACGTACGTGTGTTTGTGTGTGTGTGTATGTGTGTGTGTGCGAGTGTGTATATAAAAATAAAATAAAATAGATAAAAATAACAGAGAAAAGATAACGAAAATATAAATACAAATAAATGTATATCGATATAGATATATATATAATAATATAATAATGATTGCAGCGTGGAAGGTGTTTATGAGCCATTTAAAATAACACACAAAATCCGTTAGATTCACTTCAACATTTAAATTTAATTTGTCAAAATATTTTCGTCGCTTTGAGACTGCGACCTGTTCACTGACAAAATTCTGTGCTGCATCTGAGAAAGTAACAGTTAGTTCATGATATATACGTACGTGTGTATGTATGTATGTATGTATGTATGTATGTATGTATAATAATGAAATTATTGTATACAGTGCTCAGGTGCACTACAACTTGTCAAAAGTGCGTATAAAGCATATGTAGTAATGTACAAATGTCTGGAAAGTGAACAGTGTATGAGTCAAATACATGCTTGCGTGTGTATGGAGGGGAGAAAATCAGGTGTAGTGTTGGCGAATCTCATGAATCATGGAAGTTTTGAAGGATGCAGTGCTCCGACAGCTAACAACTGATGCTGGCAGTTTGTTCCATATTTCAGTAACTCTTAGCGTGAAAAAATGTTTCCGAAAGTCATGGAAGCTGTGCAGTTTTCTGACTTTGTAAACATGTCCACGGGTGTTAGACAGGTGGAGTTTGAGGAGGTGTTCAGAGTTATTGTTAGTAAGATGGTTAATAATTTTATGGGTGTCTGCCAAGTCAGTTGCCAGACGTCGGAGTTTCAATGTATCCATGCCCAGGGAAGTAAGGCGTTCAGAATATGGCAAATGCCTGATGTGGGGTATTCTCTTGGTTGCACGTCGCTGAACGGTTTCCATACGATTAATATCTTGGGCAAGATAGGGGTTCCAGACCGGTAATGTAAATTCTAGGTGAGGCCGCACCATAGTTATATAAAGCCTCAGATAGATAGCCGGAGAGCGGCTCACAAAGGACTTAGAAAGTGATGCCAAGACACCCTCAGCTTTCTTGGCAATTTTAGCAATGTGTTTTGTCCAACGCAAATCGCTGTCGACAATAATGCCCAGGTCACGTTCACAAGAAGACTTTTGAGATTAGTGTTGTGGAGGGAGTAAGTAGACGCTGGGTTTTTCCTCACAGAATGCATGGTGGTACATTTATCCACAGCCAGCTTGAGTTGTCAGTCCATAGTCCATTGTTGCATTGTGTCCAGGTCTGATTGCAATAAAGATCTACTGTGTACAGGATCTGTCCTCATTATTTCGAGATGACAGCCTGATGTCATCTGCATATTTCAGCACTGTGGCATTCTTTAAGCTGGCATCTATGTCATTAATATATGCAACAAATAAAAGGGAGCCAAGAACAGATTCCTGTGGTACACCAGATGTCATCTCATGAAGAGTGCTGTTCTAGAACTGTGACAACCTCTTTTCGGCCAATAATGAAGAACTTCAACCAGTTATAGAGATCATCTCTTACACCAATTTCTGAGAGTTTCACCATAAGTCTTTTGTGTGGGACAGAATTAAAAGCCTTAGCAAAGTCCAGGTAAACAACATCCACTCAAGAACCGCCATCAGTGATTCGGGTAATGTCCTCAAGAAACTTGATGAGTTGATTACAGCAGCTGGAGTTAGGAATAAATCTAAATTGTGACGGCTGGATGAGGTTATGAGACTTCCAGAAGTTCCAGAGGGTTTCTCTGACACAGGATTCCATCAGTTTGGCGATGCAGCTAGTAAGACTGACGGGGCGATAGTTGGCAGGCGATGTGCGGTCACCTTTTTTGAACAGAGAGATAACACTGGCAGTTTTCCACTGCTCTGGAGTAACACCATTGTCAAGACAGAATTGAAAGAATAGTGAAAGTTGGTTCAGAAGACACGTACACACACATACATACGCAACGCACGCGCGCGTGCGCGCGCGCACACACACACACACACACACACACACACACACATATATAGGGATAAACGATTGCTACCTCTAGCACACAGGCGTCCACTACTGAGGAAGGGCAAATACCCTGAAACCAGGCTGGTCTACTGGTGCTGTCAAATCGCTAGATGGAGGGGGTTCACTCCTCTGCTCGCAATATATTGGACACAGGTTTGCGTCGTTAACGAGCGGGAAGAGGTGTTCTCCTGGTGTTAAAAAAGAATAGTAATGTTGTTACGTACAGAACAGCCTTGTTGAAAAGGCAATAAACATTACTTTTGTACCAACATGACTATCTATCTATCTATCTATCTATCTATCTATCTATCTATCTATCTATCTATCTATCTATCTATCATCTCTCTATCTAGTTACCTACCTAGCCAGCTAGATACTTAGCAAATTGTCTTCTGTCTGTCTGCCTCTGTATTAGTATGTCTGTTTGTCTATCTGTCTTTCTATCAGTCAATCAGTAAATGCTAACTATAAACAAAACGAGCCACCCAAAGAAGTTCTAAATTAGATACTTTCCTTTGAAGTTGGGAGTGTCGCTATATTAACTTATTGTCAGTTTCAACTCTAATTTCTCTATTTAGGAGTTGTTTTGTGCCCCATACATGCATTATGTAAAGTTACTCGACCTGCTACAAAGAACAGCAAAATTTCTTTGAGTTCACACGCTACCCTTTTAAAAATGTGTCATAGAATAATAACAAATGCAGTTCGAGATTCACAGTCATATAAAGACGTGAAGATTACAGCTTGAGCGGCTTTTGATCATCAAAACCTGCTCAATTAGCACCGACTCTGTGATAGACAACAACAACAACAATACCAGCAATAATAACGACATCATTATCACTAACAACGACACCGACAGCGACAGAAACAGCAACAGCAACGATAACTCTGTTACATAGATAACAGGCGAAGCTCCTTCGGAATAAATACAGAAGTAATTTCTCAAAAACTTCCCAACTATCATACATAATCTGAAGGCAAAGCAAAATGGTGTATGTGGGTGTAAAATTCATGTAGAAATGAACAACGTTTCCGCAGAACAACAAACAATGGTTTGTATATTGAAAATGGGATTGGAATGAATTAATTATGCTAAAATGTGAGATGATCCTTCTGTTCAGTTGTTTAATCCTTGGAATGAAATAATTTATAGAGGCGAAAATATTGACAAAGGAATGTTAGTAAATGACATTGTTATAGAACATACTGATAACAAATATCAAGAATACTGTGTGTGATAAGGGGATTGACTGTACTATTTATATAGAGACAAAAGTGTCTTGTGTGATCCTTATTTTGTTTAGTCCTTTATTGTTTTGTTCACTGTGGAATTTATAGTGTTGAAACAATATACATTAGTAGAACATATTTCTTTCCCTAGGAATCTAGGCAACTGCATTATAAATTTGATATTTGCCTTTAATAGAAACATAATTGTGAAAGAAATATTTGTAAATAGTCCCATTATCAAAATGCCCTGTTCTGTTACTCCATCACCACTCCCGTTTATTTATGATGATAGAGATGAAGTCTCCGTCGGTTTCGACGATGAGCATTCAATGATGACGTGCATCTTTAACATAATCCTCAGGCCGAAACATCGCGAGAAGATGTGTGATTAGGAAGGATACATTTAATTAGAGGAGTGGTTCTCAATTAATTAGAGGAGTGGGCTCCTTCGATTCCTAACTTTACTCGGGTCGACCCTCAATGCCATGTGTCATGCTTAAAAATCCCATTATATTTTTATAATTAAGTATTATTAGGAATTGTATTAAAATTTTTTTTCAAATATTTTGTATATTGCAAAAGTAAACCAACTTATTGCACATAAATTTTAACAGCAATATATTATATGAACTCTAAGCGCCGTATGAACTCCAGATGAGAAGCACTACATTGGAGATATAATCCATGGCTTCTACTTAGTTTCTGTCAGTCCAGTTTTTACAAGGGCAAGTCTTACCTCCAGTTGTAACCCAGAGATCCTATAAGAAGTAAAAGCAGTTTTCATTAGGCTATTATCCGACAAAACAAAACTTTTAATTAAATACGTAACTATTTCTTTTTTTCCCTTTGTTTTGGTGAAATTTAGATTCTTCTAACGTCTAACTTTTCTGTACTTAATTTCATTCTTCTAATTCTTCAGTGACATAATTTAAAGAGAAATTAGCTCAATATACTCAAAACAAAATCAAGATTATTATTGTTAAGTTATTAAAGGATATAGACTTCTTGCAATATATCTGATGTTATGGTGTCCACAACATAACCAAAGCTTTAACTTTAGTATAATATTAGCTTAAGGTCTATACATTTGCATTTAGTTGGTGATAAAGGGTTAGCAATGAGATTTTTTGTCTAATATGTTCAGAGTCTTACACTATAATTCTACTCTCCAATCGCAGTATCAGATAATATTTTCAGTTTAACGTCATCTGTTTTATAGAAAACATTGTAAGGGATAGATTAAAGAAAATATAGCCACATTCAATCTTCTAAATAAACTAGCTGTGTGTGTGCGTGTTGTTGTTGTTGTATGTGTGTGTGCACGCGCTAATACGTACTTGCTACTTATACGTATCTTTCTCTGAACACTCAAAGCAGAAATTCAACTTCGAATAAATCCACATTTATTTGATGTATTACACTTAGTAAAAAAACTGAAAGTTTCGGTGCAACATTTTAAGCAATAATTATATTGAGCAAAAAGGAATGTTTCCACGTTTCTCAAAAAAAAAAAAAAGCAACGGAGATTGACGACGTCTCATATGGTATTGCAATATAGTTTACATACATAGTTGGTTCTAAGAGAGGAAAGGAATGACAAAAAAAAATGTTTGCTTGCATCTCATATGTAACACATAATGATTTTTATATCATTAAACATGTAGTAATTCCGTCATTACAATAGGTGACATTTCAAAGATAGTACAAGGAAGTTTTTTCAATGCCTCGTATGATCATGGTTTCATTTTTTTTATTTACTTCATTGTTGCTATCAGACACTCTTTTTGTAAGAGATAATCTCTCGTCCATTCAATCAACGACTTGCTTTTATACTCACGTTTCAGTTAATCCCCCTTGCTTTATATAGCTTGTTTTTCGTCATGTAATCGCAACCGATCCTCCTCTATAAAACCGAAACTTTTGCATGTGTAAATAAATAAATTAGTGCCGAACAAGATGAAAGATTTTCTGCACCTGATTGAAAATAAAAAAATCCTGTGCCTCACTGGTATAAGTTCATATAACTACAACTTAAACATTTATTCCCACAATAGGTTGGTTTCAGTGGAGGGGCAACGGCCCAGTGGTTAGGGCAGCGGACTCGCGGTCATAGGATCGCGGTTTCGGTTCCCAGACCGGGCGTTGTGAGTGTTTATTGAGCGAAAACACCTATAGCTCCACGAGGATTCGGCGAACCCTACTGTACTCTTTCACCACAACTTTCTCTCACTCTTTGTTTCTGTTGTACCTGTATTTCAAAGGGCCAGCCTTGTCACACTGTGTCACGCTGAATCTCCCCGAGAACTACGTTAAGGGTACACGTGTCTGTGGAGTGCTCAGCTACACGCACGTTAATTTCCCGAGCAGGCTGTTCCGTTGATCGGATCAACTGGAACACTCGTCGCCGTAACCGACGGAGTGCCAACTAGATTGGTTTCTATTAAATTCTTTATTTCTTTCTCCAAATACCAATATTGAACAATAATTGTATGAATTGTGATAGCGGCGGAGACGACAACGACGATAGTGCTGATAATCATGAATGTGGTTTCTTACA
>NC_068981.1:74120163-74125282 GCF_001194135.2 Octopus bimaculoides | reverse complement strand
GGGGGGGGGGTACTTATTTTATTGATCTCAATAAGATGAAAAGCAGAGTCGACCCCGGCAGCATTTGAACTCAGAACGCACTTTGCCCGACGTCGTAGTAACAATTTTACCAGCTCGCCTCCTTGTCTCCAAATACCAATATTGAACAATAATTGTATGAATTGTGATAGCGGCGGAGACGACAACGACGATAGTGCTGATAATCATGAATGTGGTTTCTTACAGTTTTTCAAGATACAGTGTAAACAATGAATTACTGATACTGGCGTTACCGATCCCAGAAAAATAAAAGTCGAAACTCTGCCAGCTCGCCGCCTAAGGCGGTGCAATATATTGGTTTTAATTTTTGGTACAAAGCTAGCAATTTCGGGGGAGTGGGTAAGTCGATTAGATCGACCCCCAGTGCTTAACTGATACTTATTTTATCAACCCCGAAATGATGAAAGGCAAAGTCGGCCTCGACGGCATTTGAACTCTGTATGTAAAGACGGATGAAATACGACTAAGCATTTTCTCCAGTGCTGTAACGGCTCTGCTTAAGGCGGTCCAATATACTGAAGGCAAATGAAGTAATGAAATAAACAAATTATTTTGAGTGCTAACCGCTCGATTCTGCCAATTAACCACATTAAGAGAAAGTAATATTAATAATTCCATTACAGATACATAAGCTTTGAATTGGCCGACTCGTTAGAATTTAGAGCTAAATACTTTGATATATTATTCTGGATCTTTGCACACTCAGTTCACTTACTAGCGATAAAATAAAGTATAAATGCCGGCGGAAGGACCAGCGGAATTCTTTACGAGTCGGATGAGAGCTTCTTCGGTATTTGTCTCGGTTCGTTTTGTACTGATTTCTAAGGTGGTTTAAAACTACCAAGTACTTGAGTATATTCCTGCAAATTTCTGGTACAGAAACAATTGTAACTGATTAGAAACTTATGCTATATTTATTCTCTGTCTTCTTTTATTATATGTTATTCTTCGTAAGACAAATGCATTTAAAATTCCCCGATTTTCTACCCAAACAGGACCTACACTACTTTCACACACACTCACATGTATGTATGCAGATGCGTGTGTGTAGAAACTAGTTACTACTTCTAGAGGAAGAAATTCCTTCTAAAGGTCGCATTTGAATTATCCCTGTTAAAGTCTGAACTCAGAACTTTTGCATATAACCTCACTCTACCCAGTAAACAAACCGTGTTGCCATCAGCAGCTGCCGGTCTCTTTCTCAGTCTGCTCCTTTTTAATATGCGTGTGTGTGTTTGTGTATGTATATATATGTGTGTGAGTGTATATGTGTGCGTGTGTGTGTATGTGTGTGCGTGTGTGTGTGTATGTGCGTGTGTGTGTATATATATATATATGCACGCACATGTATACATGTATGTATATGTGTATATATGTTCATGTATGTGTGTACACACACACACATACATACATATAGATAGATAGATAGATAGATAGATAGATAGATAGATAGATAAATAGATATACTTATATACATACACACGAATGTGTGTGCGTATGCGAGTATATAAGTTAAAGAGAATTTTTTTTTTACTATAGAACGTATGGTACTGTATTAACGAAACTGTATTCACTGTAGAGTGACAAGTGTATGGAATACGTAAGAGAAAGAAGAAAGACGGAGGTGAGATGGAGGAAACAATGACAGAGAAGGACATCAGGCTGAGAAACAGACATAGATTTCAGTCGAATGGGTGAGATATTGACATAGAGCAAGAAATGGAATACAAGAGAGTGTAAACGGCGAGAGGCAGAGAATGTATGTTAGGTAAAGAGAACTTTGTTCTGATTAGCATCAGTTATGAAACATGTTATCCAGATTTCTTTAGGATCGAGATTTAGATAACCCGGGAGTCTTGTTTTGATTGAGAAATTATTTAATTATTGTCCTTCTATAATAAGCTGTAGAATACATTAGACCAGTGTTTCCCAACCTTTTTTCCCGGCGCCCCACTTTTTCATAGCAAAAGTTTTTACGCCCCACCTTTTCCCATGTCCACTCACATTTACAAGTACATGTGGGCCTACTTACAATTGAAAAAAATCAAAAATTAAAAAATTGTATTCAAAATACAAAAAAATAGCTTGAGAATTGAAACAACAGGCACTGAAAGTGCATAACACCCAATAAATCGATAAAATTATTACGATTTCTCATGTTTTTAAAAAACGCGCCCCACCTGAATTTTCTCAGGCCCCACCAGTGGGGCGTACGCCCCACCTTGGGAATCACTGCATTAGACCATAATGAATTCGGCAATAATATTTATTCATATCTGGGTGATGTTTTTGTTGTCTAAACCCCCCCCCCCTGTCAACTTTGATTTAGCAAACCAATGATCAATGACACTCCAGCCGTGACCATATCGAAGATTTAAAGGGTATGAAAGGCTATAATCATCCAAATTATCATTTACCCTTTCAGTATTTAACACACTGCGGTGTGATTAAAGGGAATTTTGTCTGCTACTTCTAGTGGCTCAAACGACTTCATAGAGATAAAATTCTTTTACTGTATCGTAAAGGCTCGTAAGGCCGGCGGTTTGGCGAAGTTAGTCGCCTCAACATGAGACATTTGATGTTGTTTTGTCCCCGCTCTTTACATACTGAGTTCAAATCCTACTATTAGTGTTCACCCCATCGGAGTTGATAAAGAGAATTTCGCCACAATACTGTCACTTATGCTAATTATCATATTCAATAATTAATTTACCGTCATCTTACTCATTCCTATAATTAACATTATATTTAAAACAATAACAAAACAAGAAATAACCCATAACTATTCATTATGTGTAATGAATGTTGTGCAAAGAAATAATTTCCAAGTGATTGGTAATGGCACCGCAGTTTCTTTTCATACAAAAAGTATTTATGAAACAAACATTTCCACACATTCAAGACTCCTCACAAGCGCCATCACCAACCTCCCTCACCACTTAATTTCACATACAATGACATAAACACAGAAACAAAGGATCTAGCTACCCGCCTTAAAATAGACGATCATGTGCACCGCATCGCTACGCGACCCCACCTCATTGAACTTGAGAGGATCATAAGCCTAATTTCCATTTCAACCCCAAATGCAGGCTGATCAACCCCTCTAAAAGCGAGATATGTATCATTAGCAAGCGTATTCTCGATACCATCAACTCTGACATCAGAAGGGCTACAGGGCTGACTCAATGAAACTCCAACGCAGCTGTAATAGACTGGTTCCGCGACATGGAGAATAAATCAGCCTGCAAATTAACCCAGTTCGACTTTGTTGACTTCTACCCTTCCGAGGGGGTAGCCTCTCTTCCTTAAGGCCCTAGCTTTTGCTGGACAATTTACCGGCATTAGTGATCTTGATATTAGAATCATCATGACTGTCAGAAAGTCAGTTCTGGTCAATGAAGATTCCTTTTGGATGAAGAAAAATGGTGATCCATTGTTTGATGTCTCTAATTACCCGTCCCGCTGTAATTAGAACCTTGGTTTCAGGAATTAGAAAACGGGTGTCTAAACTCTCAGCCAACATGAAGATCTTTTATAGCGCCGCCCTCCACAACAACAATGCTTTGGCTAGGAGCGGATTTTCTGAGAAGCTCACGTCTTCTCACAATTTTCTGAGAAAACGTAAAAGCGTATCCCCACAGCCCCTAACCCCAACCTGCAATTTCCGAAATCCTACCACCTACTCTCTAGGAGGATCCTACCTCTCAAGGGCTGTAGTATACAGAGCCACCCTTACACTATCCGACGGCAATACAAGGCACTATACGGGCATGACAGCCAATGACTTCAAGAGAAGATATTCCCAGAACTTTCATTCATTTCGATCCAGGGACAGAAAGAACTCCACTTCCCTGTCGCGCTTTCTTTGGAGACTTTGTGACCTCCAAGATGAAACACCCAGCATCAAGTGGACTATTATCGACAGGGTGCCATCTAATTACAAGCTGTGCCTCCGCGAAGAACTGCATATCATCGACCAACCCTCAGTATACAGCAACAAGAAATATGAGGTATCGTATTGCTGTCATCAGAGTTCACCCTTCTGGTATATTTCACACCACTGGCTGCCGACCACCTGGATATACCTTCTCAGTACCAGCCACTCCTAGCACCGCATGCACCAAGATCATCATCACAAATTAACCTCCATGAACAGTACCACAAATCACCAATCCCCAACACTTCTCCATATCTGTCTATCCGCATACTCTTACCTATTGTACATCACCCCTTGTGCATGACCACACGAGCGTATGTGTGCGTGCGGACGTACATGACTGCGCATATGCATCTGCTCACTGTATGCATGCGCATGGATATGTGTGCGCGCGGGCGCGGCCATATACATGTGCACCCGTGCGTGTGCATGTATGTACATGTGCACACTTGTATGTGTTCGCACGTGTACGTGTACTCGTGTGAATATGTACATGGAGATAAAGGTGTGCACGCGTGTGTGTGAGTCCGTGTCTGTGTCCGTGTGTGTGTGTGTGTGTTCGTGTGTGTTTGTGTCTGTGTGTGCCCATCTGTGTGTGCATGTGTACCTTCGTGTGTGAGTGTGCGTGAGTGTGTGTGTATGTCTGTGCGCGCTAATGTGTGAGCGTGCATCTAAGCACACATACACACTCGTATAAGTACGGATGCATACACGCAGATATATAGCATATACATGTACCTATATACACATATGCCCCCACATCTACAGCTCCGTATTTCTCCCAAACACACGACCGATTTCTTGTGCACCACGTGGCTGATTTCCTGTTCCCCACGCGGTCGATTTCCTGTTCGGTATTTTCCAACTAATTGTTGTCGCTGAAATACCAACATCAAACCGCTATATCGCGTGACCTTTCTCTATCAATCGCAGGCTAACGTCCAGTAGCAAATATTGACTCTCTATAATCGAGCTCTTATTCAGACTCTAATGGCCGAAGACTAGGCACACGCTTGAAACCCAGAATACCAAGGAGCCTGAATCAAAATGTTTTGATTTATACATGTAACTCTCAATAAATGTGTTAAGTGCCCTTCTTTCGCTTGTCAACTTACATGTGTGTGTGTGTGTGTGTGTGTG
>NC_068981.1:74115440-74119828 GCF_001194135.2 Octopus bimaculoides | reverse complement strand
TGTGTGTGTGTGTGTGTGTGTGTGTGTGTGTGTGTGTGTGTGTGTGTGTGTGTGTGTGTGTGTGTGTGTGTGTACATTCTCCACCGCCACACACACACACACAATTATACACCCACGAATACATACATTATCAATATACGATAGTTTTCCGGCACATTTCATTTGGAAAGATTAGTTGATGCGAAAATTATTTTCAATGGTAGGTTGACAGTAGTGGCTCTTCACTCTTGTCTAAATAAAGGATATTTCAGATATAATAACAAAAGCGACGAACGGACACTCGTGTCATAGTAAAAAGAAAGGGGTCAGAAGATATGTTTATCGTTGCGATTGGTAGCTCTCAAAGCAATTCATTCACGCTGTAATAGTTATTTATCTCAGACTACCTGTTGTGATAGAAAACAAGGCTCAAAGAAACATGTAATGCAGTAAATAAGCAACCTTTTAAGGTATTTGCTTTATACAAATTGGTATATTATTTTTCGCTTTGTATCTCAAAACGAATTTCGTTCAATTAGAATATTTATCGGTATCTGAAAATCTATCCGTACATACATACATACATACATACATACATACATACATTCATACATACATAATATAATTATTGGGACCCTGGGATGTGTAACACACTGCCTAAATGCCAGTCTTGAGAAATTAGGCTTTCCAAAACTAGAATGGCGAAAGCTAATTCGAAGACTACAGATCCAATCCATCACCAGAACTGTAAATATCTGTAAAAATTTCTAGAAGTTTGTCATTTGAATATATATATGAGCATGTCTAGATGTGCAACTATATGCATGAGAATATATACATAAAACAAAACATACAAATCTGCATACATACATACATACATACATGCATACATACATACATACATACATACATACATACATAATACATACATATATACATACATACATGCATGCATACATACATACATACATACCCTGTTGTTGATGTGATTCCAATGAAGGCGCCTTGGATCTAGGATAGAAACCGACTCTTTCTCTATTGGCAAAAAATCTTGAAATAAAACTGAACAATGACATACATACGTATGTATGCATGTATGTATGTATGTGTATATATGTGTGTGAATATATATACATATGTATATACTGTATATTTTCGCGTAAAGACGACCTTTCAATTCTAAAATTTACCCTAAAAATTTGGAGTTGTCTTATATCACCATTCTAAAAATCAAACTTTGAATTTTAAGAGATTTTATAAGTAAGCTAGCCTCGACCTCGGTGCGATAACCATAGGCATACGTGAACATATTAACAAAATTAAAAAAATATAACATAGGTAATAAAAACTTTTTTACTTTATACATTACTGGCACATCTTCATAATAAATAGCCTATTTGAGAGATAATTATAATTGCGCTCACAGTAATCTTTATCTTTCGCTAACCTTTCAAAAATGTTAATGGTGATGCGTAACTATAGTAATAACATTTTTCAACAAAATTATTTTACAATAGTTGCATTTAAAACATAAGACATTATAATTGTTTTCTTAATTTCCTCTCAAGATAAATAATATTAATAAAACATCAAACCTGCCACATGTATTTATCTAGAATCCATCAAATTCCTCACAATCATCACTGTCTGTTTCTAAAAGTTTCTCATACATATCACACGATTCATCACATATGCCATCATCGCATACAGAGTAAGAAACAGACACTCATAACTTTTTTCGTTTAAAACTTCATTGCATGAGATTGATACCATGAAATTCCTAGAATTGAGCTCTATCGTTTAAGCTTAATTAGAATATAGTTTGTTTTTAAAATAAAAAAAGTTAATTCTATTTAAATCCAATTTTTTGCCTTACTTATATTTTTTTTAATGATATTTTACCTCACAATATTTTTTATACAAATGTTTGTTGCATAAGAAGAAAACTATGAAATTCTTCATGCTTTCTTCTATCACCGAAGCTAAGATAAATATATTTTGCTTTTAAAATACAAAAGTTATTTAGATCAAATTTGGTTGGTGGCGTCACTTGCCCTCTTATATCATTGCCATAAATTTTTATGCAAAGTTTTTTCAACTTGATCAAATCTCAATTTTGCGGCCTTAAGAATACTATTCAACTATTACCGTAGTTGAATTATGTGTGTGTGTGTGTGTGTGTGTGTGTGTGTGTGTGTGTGTGTGTGTGTGTGTGTGTGTGTGTGTGTATGTATGCATGTGTATGTATATATCTGTGTGTGTTAGCATGCGTGTCTGTGTGTGTACACACATTTTTATGTGTATATGGATGTATATATTTCCTGGACGAGACTATTACTTATACCAACGATAAATGTTTAATTCAGTTGAGTTAATCGACTAAAAATTATGCTAATCGAATAAAATGGATGCTCAACATAAACATTTAGTTTGTTCAACATTAACATAGTGTTCGCTAGAATAGCATTTATTTTATATATATATCTTTTATATGATGTCTGCGTTATTTTTGTGATAAATAATACAGAGAAGAAAAATGCTAATTCACATAATTTTTTTGTATGACTAAGGACTTTCAAATATTTCGAGAGAACTGAATGTCTTTTGATATCTAGTCAGCTCTTTTGCATTATACCCCGGCGTCACACAATAGAGAAATAGCTAGCTGTTAAAATAGGTACCTCGAAAATATTCCTACGAATGATTTTCGGGAATGCGTGCAATTCGAATAATTAGAGCATGAGTGTTTTCGGTGTTTGTCTCTTTGTTATTCAGCTTTGCAAATGCTCCTATTTCAGACTTTACGCTGAGTATGACTGGTGTTATCGGCGTATCTTATAATTTGTACCCAACCAAACAGAAAATGCTATCCTTAAGAAAACTTACTAACAGAACCTTATGAGAAATGAGTCAAATTGTATCTCACCACGTATATGTTATGTTACAATAAAAAGTAGATTACTTGAAGATCTTTTTTGCCCCCTTTTTATTTCTGTAAGTTGTTTTGTATTACAAAAGCTAGACAGTACATAACTTTGTTATTGGTCGCAGTCGACTGCCACTAATTTCAATGTCTATAATAACCCTAGACTAAATTACCCTATGAATGTTAATTGTTAAGGAGGTTTCTTATTTCTTTATAGTATATGAAATAAAATAACTAGAGTAATGGAAAGACATACAGAAATATAGTCAAACATTTCTCACCAAACAATTTTAAAGTTAATAATGTATTTCTGACAGGAAATATCTAATGAAAACATGGCTGCTACCATATGTTGGTGTTTTTGAAGAACACCAGATCAGTATTCATTGAATAGGTCTAAGATCAAAGATAATCATTTGTTATGCAAGATTTTCCTCGCATTGGATCATAGGTTTGAGAGTGGTAAAAACATAATTCACTACATATTAATATTTATAGGGCGGCGAATTTGTTTTCTCATGTTAGATAAAATACAGTTGAAGAAGAAATTACTCACCGGATAATTAATAAAAACATAACTTATTATCTTGGCCATATTTTCAAATCCTTAATGCAGAAGTAGAACCTCTACAAGAAAACAATTGGTTCGTGTATGCAACTGTATAAAGTTCAAATGTTTAGCGTCGGGTAATTAACCGCATGTCTGGATCTGAAAGTATGTCTCACTATGTATTATTACGAACAGACTATATCATTATTTACATTTCATGCTTCTATGTGTATTGAGCATTCTCATTCACCTTGAGTAAACAGGTATAACTTATAACAGACAAAATAGACACGCACATATACGCATGCATATATTTGTATAGGTGTATCTACATGCGTACATACATATACACATGCGCGCGCGCACACACACACTCGATACTGTTTGTTTTAATGCTGAATCATAACTCTTCACTTTATGACGAGTTTATGTCCTTTCTGCTAAAGGCAAAAAGCCTGAAGTTTTGGAGAAGGTACTAATCGATTATATCGATCCCAGTACTTGACAGGTACTGATTTTATCGATCTCGAGGGGTGAAAGGCAAAGTCGAACTCGAGGGATGAAAGGCAAAGTCGATCGCAGCGAAATTTGAACTCAGAATGTAATGATGTGGAGTTATAAAAAGAAGACAATTTTACATTAACCTGAAAGAGTACTCAATATTTTTTGTAGAGTACAACTTTATTTTGCTTTTACAAGAATATGACTTTAAAGTTTCAGCCCACTAGCCTTAATCGGATTTAAAGTAGCAAGCTGAAACTTGGAAGTCGTTGTCACCTTTGTTTTCGCAAAAGCATAATATAAATGCATACACACGGACACACATGCTCACACTCACACACACACATGCATACATAAATACACACACGCGCACACACACAAATATAGTGAGAGAGAGACAGAGACGGATACATACATATATATATATATATA
>NC_068981.1:74114296-74115124 GCF_001194135.2 Octopus bimaculoides | reverse complement strand
ACTAATAGTGACACAAACTCTTACACATATACACACACACGCATACACACACATACACACATACATACATCTAATACAATGCCTATGTATATTTTGTAGTGATACTAGATGTCAGAAGCAGCAATCTGAAAGTGAAAAGTAGCAATCTGAGGCTATACTCTCTCTATACTGTATATAAATTATGCAGATATGCACACTTTTTTATGTCTAGAAAGACCTTAAACTGTCAGTGTTCGACTCTTCCATGAACTTTCAACCCGCTATTTGGGGCAGCCATCATTTCTAGTTATGACCTACTTGAGCGCCTACCTCAAGATGTTACTGCTGTTTGTTTTATCGATTTGCAACAGGATGAGAGGTTCAGGCAATCATGAAAGGTCAAACAAAACAACAACTCGTTTGAGGCTTAAATATCCGGTCTAGATCGCAATTATGCATTGTCTTTCAATTGATAGAGCGACACGAACACACAGACATATACACACGAGAGACTTGCACGCATATTTACATATGTGAATGAGTGTGTGTATGTGTGCGAGCGTGTATACATAGGCGCGGGGGTATGCATTTTTGTATTTATGTGTATATGTATATGTACATCTATATATAAATATATATATATATATTCATATTTATATACATACACACACACACATACACGTTCATTTATGGATGTATGTGTCTGCTTATATCTGTGTGTGTGTAAGTATATAAATATTTGTGTATACATTTGTAGTTATATATCATATCTATCTATCTATCTATCTATCTATCTATCTATCTATCTATCTATCTATCTATTTATATATATATATATATATATATATA
>NC_068981.1:74108759-74114096 GCF_001194135.2 Octopus bimaculoides | reverse complement strand
ATATATATATATATATATATATAAACACACACACATACACATATATATATATGTGTATATATAAGTATGCATATATGCATGTATCTATTTGTATATACACATACTCACACGGAAGCACTTATGGAATGTATGGCGATAGGTGTATGTTTATGTTTGTTTTTATGTTTTTGGCGCAGGTATGGCTAAGTGTTTAAGTCACTTGCTTTGCAACTAGGACATCCCGAGTTCGATCCTACAGCGTAACAACTTAGCCAGTTGCATTGATCATATTCCTTGGTCGACCCAAACCTTGTGAGTCAACCTAGACAAATGGAACTGGAACAGCAATTCGGATGCACTGTATCGGTAATTTAAGGACCCAGCCTTTTTACGTCTGTGTTCTTTGATTCTGCTTAAGGATTTCGTCAATGGTACACGCGTGTGTGTGTAATAATAGTCAGCTTCTTCGTCTCCCACAACGATTAGATTGTCCAGTTCATCAAACAGCTGAATGTCCATATATCTAAATATACATAAGAATCCATTATTTGTATGCATGTATGCATGTATATATATATGTATGTATGTATGTATGTATGTATGTATGTATGTAAGTATGTATGTATGCATGTGTGTACGCATGTGTGTATGGATGTGTGTTTGTATGTAGGTATGTAGATATACATAATTGACACCAGCCTTGTTAGTAATATTGTTTCGACATAAATTGCATCAGATGGATTGTACAAAACTAGCCTTGTCTCTCATACACACATTGACACTGATTTCACTGGACGTTAACTTGAAGTGTACTTACATCAGCGGAAAACACAACCACCTAGACTTGTAGTCCAATGAATAAGCTGTTCAGTTTATCGACATGAACACAAATGCAAACATGTCAACAATCAGGCAGATAGACAGCGAGCGAGACATAGACACCATCTTGCTGATTGGCATGGATTCGTTCACAACTTCTAGGCCATATAATCCTTTTCTTGTTACCCTCCCACCTCTCCTGGAATGCCTGATGATATTTTATTCATGATAACATATAACATACCGTACCACATAGCATGCACGAAACCTTAAATTCTTCATGTCGTTCTTTCTCGTCAGATCTTTGCCAATTCTGTGCCTACTCTTTTGAGATCTACTATGTTTCAGTACTGATCTATCTGAGCCATGTTAGTGGCTAACCAAAAACTTAATCTAGGCAAGTTCCTTCACGTCTCCCACTCACTCAAAACTGATACCCCCACCAATTGGTCCACCTACAACACTGTTGAAAAAGTGGCAAATAATATGCGATATAAGTAGAAGGCATTTACTTTAACCATCAGTTACGAGCAATTCTCGACATATTCGCTTAAACTGCTAGAGTGAGCAGTCAAATCTCTTTCTCAAATTCACCCACATCTTTTGGAATAAGGAAAAAATATTTTTGAAATATAGACCCTCGCATAGAAACAAAAAGCTAGGAGGCGTTCAGGCTAGAGTAGTTTGGATTATAGGTCTGATCGATAAGGACTTATTTGGCGCTTAAGAACAAAAATATCACTGTCTCTCCAAACGCCATCGACAATAAAACTAATAGCGTTCAAAGAACATACACCTAAACTCCTTCTTTTATTTCAGTCCTCCAAAACTAATTTAACATTTCAAGTTTCTTATCAATATTGTATTTTATTTATCAAATTCCGCTGAGGTCGACTTTACCTCCCATCCTCTCGGAATCGACAAAATAAGTACCAGCTGAGTATAGAGGTCGATGTCATCGACATACTTTCTCTCACGAATTTGCTGTACTTGAGTGAAAATTTGAAACCAGTATTGTATTCTGTTTATAACAATATTTTTCGATGCTCCGTTAAGTTCACGAAGTCGATTTCTTTCTGAGATCGGGACGTGACAGTTATATGTTTCTTTTTGATGGGTTTTATTGTTTGATTGTTTGGTTTTGTTCCCATATTTTAATAATATACTACCTTATTTTATTGAACTATTCTCAGACTACTATATTATTACTGGTCCTTTGTTTACACATTTTATCTTCTTGTTCCCATATATAAATTTGACATTCAGAACAATAATTTGATATTATTCTTTCTTTTGCTAAAGTAGCCAGTGAAAAAAATTTTTAAATACATAATTTTGTTTAGTTTTTTCTTTTCTTTTTCGTTTTTATTTCCATTATAAAGATGCTGTCTTATTTCTTGCGATGATAAAGAAGCTCGATTTGCAACCAAGAAGTTTCGGATTAAGCCCCACTATGTGGTACATTGAGCATTGCGCAGCACATTGAGCAAGCACCTCTTACTATAACCCCTGACCAATCAATGCTTTCTCGGTGAATTTTGTAGATAGAAACTGGTTGAAGGGCCGTTGTGTACACCCCCACACCCCCACAAGAAAATACAAAACACACATATATATATATGCATGTAAGTGTTCTTCATGTTTGTGTTTGTCTCACCGTATGACAACTGGCATTGGTTTGCTCATCTCCCCTAAACTAACCGGTTTCATTGGTCTAGAGTTAGGTGTATTTATAATTTTTTCCGCGAACGGATCTGATTTTTGATTTGTATCTGAATTTTCTGTTGATACTAATGAAGTTCATCATCTTGAACTAATGCTAGTTTTTATGTGATATAAAAAAATGCCTTTCTTTCATAAGCGTGGAATTTAATCTTAGTTTCAGATTTTGCTACAAAGCCAGCAACTTCGGGGAGGAGGTAAGTTGATTACATCGATCCCAGTGCTCGAAAGGGTAAAATGTAAATTTAATGTCGGTGGAATTTGGACTGAGAACGTAAAGGTGGACGAAATGCCGCTAAGCATTTGCCCGGCACGTTTACGATTTTGGCAGCACACCGTCTTTGTGGAACTTAAGATTAATGAGAAGTGAAATGAAAAGTTTATTGTCTTCATGCCTTTCCTTGGACCCATCCATTCGTCTTCTTACTGACTTACCGACATTGGTTCTTCTTGCGAATGATATTAGTTGCAAAATACTAATAATTTATCTGATTTAAAAAAGAAAAGTAGATTCTTATGTAAACCATAAACGAAATCACCCATGACATAGTTTCTCTGAAATAGTCTATTTATAAAATATTTGCATTTCAATTGTCAGGAAATGCTATGTAAGGAGTTTTCACTTAAATACAGACATACATACATACATACATACATACATACATACATACATACATACATACATATGTACGTACGTACGTGTGTGTGTGTGTGTGTGTGTGTGTGTGTGTGTGTGTGTGTGTAAAAACCATTAATATAAAGTCATGAAACAGTAGTCGCATTACATTTTACTTGAAAGGGGCTATGCAATCTATGGCGCTCGAAGTCAGTAAAATAAATATTATCTGTAAACTTCACCTCTGTGGTTGATATATGCAGCATATTAACTCTCTGTTGTGTAATATTATCGGATTGTTTTATTATTCTTTTATTTCTAAATATGTTTTCAAGCTACGTTTTTTTTTCTCTCTTCATCTTCCAAGAAAGTCTGAAATCTTCAGAGTTGGAACAGACTATGAGCGATTGGTTCCCTGGAGTGAACAAACAAACAAGTTAGCGAGCAGACATGAAGGATATCTCCAAATTTATGACTAGAACAGTTAAGAGTTACTTTTACAAATAATCTTTTGGAAATCGCCTTTAAAGTATTATGAAATACGATGAGCTCTTAGTTATTTTGACAGAAAAATTATTAAAAGAATCTTCGGTTCTCAAACTGCTTTTGTGCTTTGAAAATTTTCAGATCTTTTTAGTTTACAAAATAAAAAAGATAAATAATATCTACATCCAGCTTTTTTTTTCTTTTTCGCGATAGGGGGAAAAATATAGGTTACTTCCATCCAGTTATAGAAATGAGGTGGGAGTAGGTCCGTATTAGCAAGTTTATTTTTAACGTGTCTAATGTTGGCATTAAAGAGAACAGATTGTTTATTGGTTATTCTTTGTTCAGTTTCTGCCAAGTAAACTATATCGGTTCCTTTTGACAGTCATTGGGAGATCTCATTGCATTACTGATTACGCACTACAAACACAATCGAGAAAAACAGTACCACTTGGTTAAAGTGATTGAATGAAATACTGTAGTTCTTTTATATCTATGTGTATATAAAGAACCGAAACGTATTGGATGTTACACATATAAGGAACGTAAATATATAGGTTTGTTTGTATAGTAAATAAGATTTTCTGTCACTGATTGCCATAAGAATGTTGTGAATGCAACATGGTTGAATATTAAGGTTGTTCAGAAATGAGTATATTAAAAAGAAAATGGTTCCTTGTTCTTGTTAGCGACATCAGTTCCAGAACATTAAGGCTATGCTACTTACTTTAAAATCTTTCAATAAGTTCAAAATGTCGGTAAATAAAACGGATAAAGAAAGAATGATAACTATCCACAAAACAAGTTTCTGAACACGTTTGGGGTGAGAAATAAAAGAGACAAAGACAATATAAATTTATCTTATGCAGGGTTTTTTTTTTTGCTTGGTTTGAAAGAAGCTGTGACTATGATTCTCGCGGACTCTTTCCCAACTAACGAGACTGATGCTGTTACCATTCCACTTAAACTGTTGCATGTCAACGGCATGCAAAAGTGTACAGAAAGGCCTGAGAAGGAAGATATTTCTAGAGAATGAACGTTCTCGGGAAGAAGGATTCGACCTAGTGGTTAATGTAAGACCAGGATGCTGAGAGGAGAAGAGAGAAATAAATGAAGGGTGCCTGAGTGAAAGTAGCAACAAGATTAGCCAGCTCCGAGTTGTAAAGGCAACTATTATAGCTGCAGTAGAAAAGGCACAAAGAAGAGGCAGTATATCTGTTTGGAGATCGTCTGTGAGAGACTTAATTCTAGTCAGTCGAATGGCCTTTCTCTGGATGCTTTATAGGTTGTTTTAGTGTGCAGCAGCTGTGTTAAAAATATGGGAACAATACTCACTTGAGCTTTGTTGAGAGATAATAATTGTTGGGGATAAAATATTCTCTGGTTCTGAATTGAAAGCCAGTTTTTAAGGATCAGTCCTAACACACGAATTCACATCGATGATATTGCAAAACAAAACAATATACAGGCGTCGTATTACCACAAAAATTATGAATATAACGAAAATCAAGTTATATGGTGCGACAGTTTGTTCGCTCAGATAGTGGCATAAACTTTCTGAAAAGAGTCGTCATAATAGGAGACAAAATATGGATGTGGAAATAAAGAAAAATTAAAGACAACTATCATTTTGGACTTAATCATCGGCTTCGAAAAATTATTCAAGCCTTTAGTTGTGTGTGTGTGTGTGTGTGTGTGTGTGTGTGTGTGTGTGT
>NC_068981.1:74107718-74108102 GCF_001194135.2 Octopus bimaculoides | reverse complement strand
ATATATATATATATAGCAGAAAGAGGAAGTGGTGTTTCCAAGGAGGAAAAAAATAGGAAAATGTGTTGTTGAAAATGCATTTAAATTTCAAAAGCTCGTAAATGTTTAAAATACATTTATTTGCATATATACCAAACTAGTTTCAACAATATTTTTTGTTTATCAATGGTAAAAGTTTAAAATTAGAAAAACATCGTTAAAAGTTTCAATGTTGACAAATCAAAATGTTTCAATGTTAATAAATTATCATGTTCAAAAACAGAAGGTGTAAGTTTGAAATTAAAACTGTATATCAGTTTGTTAGAATGTACAAGGTTCATTAATTTCAGTGGTGGTCGATAAGTCATACTGAAAAAAACAAGTGTGAGAATTAAAATAGTAAAA
>NC_068981.1:74106202-74107708 GCF_001194135.2 Octopus bimaculoides | reverse complement strand
ATTTGGTTTACGGTTTCTCAGATCTTCTTTAAATAGTAGCTTTTGTTTGTAATGGTATGTTTAGGGATCAGTTCTGTTTGGAATTTCATGAGGAAATTTTTCAAGCCAGAAATTTATTACCTCTAGTCCATATTGGTGTGGGTTTGTGGTATAGAGGTTTACTGCATCGAAAGAAACAATAGTGGTATCATTGTTTATGGATTTTGTGAGATGGCTTAACAGGTCCAGGTTATCCCTCACAAGACTTGGTATGTATTTTAAATAGGTTTCAGTAATATATTTAAAAAGTTGCTGAGTCTGTGTGTTTCACAGTTCGGGCCTGCTACAATTTGTCTAAATTTAAGGTCGGTGGGATATTGTATGATTATGCAACTTGAAGTTGGTTCTTTACATGCATTCTTGAGAGTTTGAATTTTATGGATTTTTGAAAGACCATAGAAGTAGCTAGTCTTGCAGTCAAAACGGGTTTGGTAGTCACATTCTTGCTTGTTAAACCTTTTTGATGCCTGTGAATGAGTGTGTTCAGTCTGGTCATTGTCTTTGATTTTTGTAATTATTCATCTTTTCGTAGTGGGCCATATCTTTTAATATAGATAGTATATCCCTTTTGTAGTGTTCAATATCCATAATAACTATAGCACTTCCCTTACCTGCTTCCTTAGTTATAATGTCGTTATTGTTTTTCAATTCATGTATAAAATCTCATTCCTTTTGACTGGTATTTGGCTTAATTTTAGAGTGTGGAAATTCTTTGTAAGGGAAGGTAGATATAAGATCACAAAATTTAACTTAAGCTTTAGATAAATTTTACGATTTTATATCTACCTTCCCTTACAAAGAACTTCCACACCCTAAAATTTAGAAAATGTTTCTAATTTTTCCTTTCCTCAAACTACGATACAAGTGAGGTTGGAAGAAGGATAAAAGAAAAACGGTTTATTAAAATGTTCAAACCTGTTCTGAACGGAAATAACAACAATAATATAACAACCAGTTAATGATATGGATTTAAAAATATCTTTAAAATATGAATGTAAACAAATTACAGAAGACTCCCATCAATTGAAATAAAAGAGATCGAAACCAGTTAAGTTTGCTCACTCATAAAACCATTACATGTAAACTGCAAACTAATTGGTTAAAATAACGGCGGTGGGGTCTATGCCAGTAATATCGGTACGCCCGGCAAACCATGACGTTTAAGCAGCATGCGGATTGGTCAAAACCGTATTCCAAAAATTCAGCTTGTTAGAGCCTTCTAAGAGGTATAAAATGGAAGAAGTCAGTCATTTTACTACAGTTGTCAAGAATTCAGCTATCAGTTAAACCCATTTTGAAAGCTGATGATTATTACGAACGTATGAAAGTGCTAATTCAACTTTATGAACATTGCAAAATCTTTGTTTAATGTTCAGCACACTGCAATGTTGTAAAATGTTTTTTACAGACCATTTTTTAACTTTATTCAACTAATATATTATTCTATAAACATTTACACAAATTCGG
>NC_068981.1:74102654-74104518 GCF_001194135.2 Octopus bimaculoides | reverse complement strand
CATTATTATTATTGGTCAGTAGTTTTATTTTTATAACGTGCTTTCACTTCATTACTGAGCGCAGCTCTGTGTGCCTTGGGTATGTGCTGTGGTTTGCTGTGATGCTCTTATGGTTACTGTATTGAAAGTGTTTTGCGTAGGATGTGTGCAGTGCCCAGTAGTGCAATTTTCTCTATGTTATATATATTTGTTATTATTATTATTAGTATTATTATTATTATTATTATTATTATTATTATTATTATTATTATTATTGAGGCGGCGAGCTGGTAGAATCGTTAGCGCGCCTGGCGAGATGCTTAGTGGTAGTTCATCCGTCGTTACGTTCTGAGTTCAAATTCTGCCGAGTTCGACTTTCCCTTTCATCCTTTCGGGGTCGATAAGTCAAGTACCAGTTAAGTACTGCGGTCGATGTAATTGACTTAATCCCCTCCCTCAAGCTATCCTTGTTGCCAAAAAATTAAAATCATTATTGTTGTTGTTGTTGTTGTTGTTGTCGTCGTCGTCGTCGTTGTTGTTGTTGTAGCATGAAAACTCTCAGCTTTATTTTGATGGATATGATGGAAAGTGTCAGCTGCCCACAGCCTGCAGACTAAGGTGACACTTGTTTTCTGATCATGCTTCAAGAACTCTTCAGGGAACTCTTGTAGTTCCAAGAAATGATGATTTTTGTAGGTGCTCTATCTTTACATTTGTAGGAATCTTTTTGAGCCACTTTGGCACTTAAGTGCTGTTGCTTCTAAACGTGCCATTCCCTATTGGTATCACGTCCACTCCCTTCATTGCCCACAACCTGCATAATTCCTACTTCAGTTCATCATAGCTGTTCATTTTTACTTCTTTCTCTTCGATCCTGTTGTCACCAGAACCCGCTGGGTCAATTATCAGGCATGTTTTGTTTTTTTTTTCCTTTTCTGTTCACTACAACAATGTCAGGTTTCTGATGTTTAATCTAATGGTCACACTGAATCATTGCATTCCACAAGATTTTGCAATGCTCATTCTCAGTAACTCATTCTGGGATTTGATCAAACCACGTCTTTGATCTCTCTAGGTCATAGAAAGCTCAACAATTTATCATTCTTGCCACATTGTCATGTCGCCTTTTGTATTCACGTTGTGCCAATTTCGGGCATTCACAGAAAATGAGCCACGCTGTTTCACCCCTTCTGTTTCTATCTGACGAAAACTCCTGTCTATTTTGGGATTGAAGTTATGGTGGATTTATAAACGGAACTTCATTTGTACTCAACTGAATGAAAACGAACATATCTATTGATTTCATGACAACGGCTAATATACACTTCATATATACGAGGTTCGCCAAAAGTCACCCGACAGTAAATCAAAATTTCATAAATGCTTAATATTCAATCTTATTTATTCATTTCAATTATGAATGTTTAATAATTACATACTGTGAGTTAAAATGGAGGCGCAATGGCCCAGTGGTTAGGGCAGCGGACTTGCGGTCGGAGGATCGCGGTTTCGATTCCCAGACTGGGCGTTGTGAGTGTTTATTGAGCGAAAACACATAAACTCCACGAGGCTCCGACAGGGGGTGGTGGTGACCCTTGTTGTACTCTTTCGCCTCAAATTTTTCTCACTCTTTCTTCCTGTTTCTTGAGTAACGCTGCGATGGACTGGCGTCCTGTCCAGCTGGGGGGAACACATACGCCATAGAAACCGGGAAATCGGGCCCATGAGGCTGGCTAGGCTTTGAAAGGGCGACATTTTGCTTTTATCGCGAGTTAAAATCACGGTTTTTTTGTTTTTTTAACATTTGTCTATTAGCGAAGTATCATATTAAATAATTTGATGTTTAATCTTGGAATTGAATGGGTTTTGATTTACTATCATGTAA
>NC_068981.1:74101420-74102158 GCF_001194135.2 Octopus bimaculoides | reverse complement strand
TGTGTGTGTGTGTGTGTGTGTGTGTGTGTAAAGGTAAGGTCCAAGGAACAAGGTGTAAGAAGTTACTAAACTTCGAGCAGTCCGTAGAAAGTATAATAAAAAAACTTTCAGGAACAAAAGTTGTTTATTGACGTAGACGGTTGTAAATTTTTCCCATATCGAAGTCCAATGAGCTGGAAAAAATATTTCATAATTTACGGTTAGCAGCTGGGGATCCCCAAATTAGGGAATAGAGTAGATAAAATCCAGGGTACGTGTGTTTTTAGCTAGCAGAACCTCAGAAGCAATAATTTCACAAACGAGAGGTAACCCGCTAGCTACTCATCAGGCCAAAGATACCTTAGTTAAATGAAGTTTACATTGTCGTCAGGGGATCCCATATTAACTCGCAGGATATTCGATCGATGTATACATAAGTATATATGCATATGTTGTTGCTGTTGTTGGCACTCCGTCGCTTACGACGTCGAGGGTTCCAGTTGATCCGATCAATGGAACAGCCTGCTCGTGAAATTAACATGCAAGTGGCTGAGCACTCCACAGACACGTGTACCCTTAACGTAGTTCTCGGGGATATTCAGCGTGACACAGTGTGACAAGGCTGACCTTTTGAATTACAGGCACAACAGAAACAGGAAGAAAGGGTGAGAGAAAGTTGTGGTTAAAGAGTACAGCAGGGTTCGCCACCATCCCTATGCCGGAGCCTCGTGGAGCTTTAGGTGTTTTCGCTCAATAAAC
>NC_068981.1:74096577-74101006 GCF_001194135.2 Octopus bimaculoides | reverse complement strand
ATATATATATATATATATATATATATACACACATAAATATACATACAAACACAAACACCTATATCTATATTTGCATTGTGGAGTCACTGAATGCTTTGGATCTTACAACATATACCCTTGTTATTTAGGGCAAGTGTAACAACACCATATCATAAATCTTAACTTTATATTAGCGCTGCATAATAATATCAAATTTATACACACGCGCGCGCGCTCATACATACACGCATATACTTATGTATAAATGCAAGCACTCATATATAGTACGTCCATACTTAAATCCTGAAAGTAATAACGCCCATAAAATAACACTGAGGAGTGTGTATTTGTTCAATTTACTAAACCACACGTACCAATTTTAGCTGTGGGCGTTGTTTACTAGCAATAAGCTGGAGTTTCACAGAAGATCCACTTCCCGTGAAATTCTCCCGATGGATCAGCGCTTGAAAACCAGCCAGTTAATCTCAAATGACGTGACATAAAATATAAGAACGTAATAGAATTGGTTAGGCCCAGCATGAATTTATAAATACATTAAACTTTAGCAATATTTGGCCTGTATTTTGTATTTGTTGTACAGGATGATGTCACCAGTTATTAACAACAACAACAACAACAACAACAACAACCAGGATAATAATAATTATATTAATGATAATAATAATCCTTTCTATTATAGGCACAAGGCCGGAAATTTGGGGGAGGGGACTAGTCAATTATATCGACCCCAGTGTTTCACTGGTACTTAATTTATTGATCCTGAAAAGATTAAAGGCAAAGTTGACCTCGGTGGCATTTGAACTCAGAACGTAAAGACGGACGAAATACCGCTAAGCATTTTGCCCGGCGTGCTAACGATTCTGCAAGCTCGCCGCCTTGATATTAATGACAATGATAGAGAATGAATTTTTGCCATTATTATTACTGAAAAACCTATTATATGTTAATTTAGTTATCAGGATTGTTATCTTGAAGCCTGGCGACAAGTCTCTTCAAATAACCACACTCTTTCTTGAGATTTTTGCAAAATACAGGATGGTAAAGAAGCAACAACTATTATTATAATAATAATCATTCTTTTAACTCCGGTTTTGTTAGAATTCCTGAAATATTGCACGAATACCGGGCTTGTTACCTGCAGTCTACGGTATCATCGATTTGTTCTCTTCAACTTTCTGACACGTTCTTGATGATTCTGGCCGTGCCAAGGAGGCGAACTTTTTGTATTAGCTCTACTGGGCACATGGGCACTCTATTCTCATTTCCTTAATATTCTTTTCAATACCTTCTGCTACTGTCCCCAAAGCTCCAAGAATAATTGGTACTCTCCCCACCTTTTTCATATTCCACAGTCGAGCTATTATATACTTAAGGGGATTGTATACTTCTATTTTTTACATCTTCCTTCTCATGTATGCTCTCTCTCTCTCTCTCTCTCTCTCTCTTTCTCTATCTCCCTCTCTCTCTCTCTCTCTCTCTCTCTCTCTCTCTCTCTCTCTCTCTCTCTCTCTCTCTCTCTCTTTCTGAACTCTGTGCGCTTGCTAGACAGAACTAGGGTAATCCTAGGTTAGCGGTCCCAGAGGCGTCATCGTGTGTAGAGCCTACCAGGTCCACCAGTGCCCCCAAAACGCTAGCAGTTCCATGCCAGCCCCTCTGCATCCTCCAAGGTGATGTCGAGCCTCTAGAGATCTTCCTTAATCACGTCCAGCCATCTGGTGTGTGGGCTTACCACAGAACCTCTTCCATTCTAAAGTTGCTGCATCTAATGAGACTAAGGTTCTGGTTAGATGATCTGGCGAGAGGCGGAGGATTTGTCCGCACCACTACATGCAACGAATGGCAATGAGACGGGAGGCTGCAGGAGACTGTGGGCTGATGTGTGCCTGCACGCTGCTCTTCGTTGGAAACGTGATGGTACCATCTGTTGTTCTCGATGGTCCTCAGGGTTCTGCTGTCGAAGTCGTCGATCCTCTTTGTCAGGGTCTTCCTGAGGAGAACGGAGAGGACCGATGCATTGTAGATGCGGATCTTCGTCTTTCGAGAGATAAAGCAGTGGCGCCAAAGGGGCTTCCATAGGAACTATTTGATTCTAGCAGGCAGGCCACATCTGCAGTTGATTTCTGTGGTCAGATCTGCATTGCTGGTGATTGCGGAGCCGAGGTAGATGAAGGAGCTGACAAATCCCACAACGTCGAGCCAGTGTGGAGTGGAGGAGGGTCTCGGCCACCGTTGACATGCATCAGCTTGGTCTTCACCCAACTCACTTGAAGGCCAAGCTTTACTGATTCATCTCGTTATATGGTCAGTGCGTCCCTGAGCTGGTCAATCAAGTCGCTGATGGTAGTTTCCGGACTTATCGCCAGAAACTCGTTCATAGACCTTGATCATCAGACAATCGATGACACAACTGAAGAGGTCAGGTGCAGCCACGCATCACTGTCTAACACCGCTGTTGATGGAGAACCAGTTGGAGACCCTCTCGTTCACCCACACGCAGCTCTCAACATTAATATAGAGTTGCTGGAGCTGGGTAGTGACCTTGGGAGGCACGCCGCCAAGCTTGAGAATATTTGAGAGGGCTGCCTAATCTTGAATGCTGGCTTGAGGTCGATGAAGGCGATGTAGCGGTGGTTATCTTTGCCGAACTCCCTAGATCTTTCAACAATGAAACGAATGACAAAAATATGGTCGGCAGTTGATCGATTTGGCATGACTCCGGCTTGTTGTGGGTGTTGTCTGCTTCTAATGGTAGTAAGAGCACGGCTGAGGAGGATCCTAATGAAGAGCTTGCCCGAGATGGAAAGTAGGATGATATCCCTTTAGTTGCGACAGACGAGCTTGCGCCCTTCCATTTCCAGAAGGAAGATGATGCCCTGGATCCAGTCATTTGGGACCCATATATGGTTGATGATGCGTGTGAGTCACTGGACCGGCTTTGCGATTGTTGAGCTTCTTCAGGGCGGTACTGACTTCGTCGGGGATGACAGTGCCGAGTCTGAAAGTGTCGTTGGTTGCAGTTGCGCCTCTGCTGATGGTTAGGCTGAGATCGATTGGGACAGGCGGGTGGTACAGAAGAAAGCTGAAGCACTCTTTCCAGCGTTCGAGGTGGTCAGTTTCCGCGGTGATGATGTTGCCATTGGTAGCTTTTGCCAAGGATTTAACTATTCGTGGGACAAATAGGTACGCAAAATCATCATCAACTTCATCATCATCATCATCATCATCGTCGTCGTCGTCGTCGTCGTCGTCTTAGTTTTATTCTTATTTTCATGGCGGCGACCTGATCGAACCGTTAGGACGCCAGAAAAATACTTAGCAGCATTTTTCTGACTCTTTATGTTCTGAACTCAAATTCTACCGTGTATATACCCCTCACTCCGAAATATACATATTATGCGAACATTACTACAGTATTACGTTTCCCTCTCTTATCGAACTGTTTCTATTTCTCCATGCCATCTTTAAGAACCTTTTCATCAACTTATTAAGTTAGCATTGTTGAAAACAGAATTTCTTCTTTGTTTTTGAAAAATAAGTAACTTAATACTAAAGGTAGGTAAAAATACGAATCCTTATTCATAAATTTCTTTTCAGAAAACTTAGAAATAGTTATTCGTTTCCTTTGTCTATTTTTGTAGATAGATAGAAAGATAAAAGTAATTTTATCTATCTATCTATCAATCTGTCTGTCTGTTCGTCTGTCTGTCTATCTATCTATCTATCTATCTATCTATCTATCTATCTATCTATATATATATATATATATATATATATATATATATCATTCTATATGTCTGTCTTCTTTTTTATTTCACTTTGATCTCTCATATATGTTTTCTAAGACGAAAATAACCTCACAGGCACTATCTGTCCATCTTAGTTCCTTCCTTCCCATCATTTCAGCAAGTTAGCCTTATGATAATTTTTTGCATCCATTTTCAAGAAATCATAAAAGCAAGTGAAATTACTGGTGTTGCTGCGGAATGTATTTCGTTGATGCCCTATATGAACCCGTAAGCATCAGATCACATTTGCCTTTCACTTTATGGCGGCTATCAAACTTCCATGTCTTCTGTCAAAAGTCAAGGACAAAACTGAACAGAATGTGAAATTTATCTCCCTGCTACATTGTTCAAGGAAGATCAGTTGTATTTTTATCTCATTAAAGTTGGAGATCTTTCACACGTAAAGATTTTTGCTGCTCAATCAAGAGGATGTTGCAGGTGTTCGAACAATGAAAATGTTAAATTCACAAAAAAATGTTGTCTATACCGGCATGTTGTAATTGTCAACATTTCCTGTTTACGAAATGTTGTATACAATGTATCTAGAAATAAAACCAGGTAAAAGCTGGTGTATATTTTGATCTATTACATGTTTCTTTATTTCATCTTTACTTTCCTTTTACATAAGTCTTTCGTAAATATAT
>NC_068981.1:74094856-74095811 GCF_001194135.2 Octopus bimaculoides | reverse complement strand
GAAGGCGAGAGTTGGGGAAGCAAGGGTGGGTGTAAGGGATGAGGTGGGGCAAATGAGATGTATAGGGATGGTGGAGTTGGAATGTGTAGGGATGGGTAGCGAGGGAGGGGTGACGATGAAGGAAGTGGATGGAAGGAAGGTGGGTAGGAGTAAGGAGAATGTGGGTAGGAATAAGGAGAGGGAGTAGGTGTCAGATCAAGAGAGGAGATGTAGGTGGGAGGAAGTAGGTGTGAGAGGAAGAGAGGAGAGAGGAAGAGGGTGAAATGAAGAGCGGAAGAGAGTTGAGCCCATGTGGTGCAAAAGAACGAAGAGTGAAGATTAATCCCTGTTCACGGCGAAGACGGGAGTCCGGATGGTCCAGACATAGACAGGTGCAAGGACAATACAAACAAAGACAGATGTTGTAAAGAATGACCGGTAAAACGGAAATGGCGCGAAACCGGGTTATCGTTGCCGAGTCTGATTACTTGGAGGTGCTCCGCGAACCGGTCAGCCAAGCGGCGTTTCGTTTGACTGATGTATAGAGAAGGACAGAGAGAGCAGGAGATGCCGTAGATGACGTTGCTAGAAGTGCAGGTTATGGAGTCAGTGATATGATAGGGTCGATGATAGGTGCCTGTGAAGAGGGTGGTGTTGGAGAGGTAAGGGCAAGTGCAGCAGCGTGGGCAGGAGGAGGGGAACGAGCCGGGTTGGGAGGCTGGGTTAGAGAAGAAGCTGTAGATCAAGAGGTCTTGTTGGTTGTGGACTCGTTTGAAGGAGGGGAGGGGTCGGTTAGGGAAGATGGCGAAGTAGAGGGGTCGGACTGGAGTCGCAGGAAGGTTCGGAGAATGGTGCGTTGGAGAGATAGTGTGGTGGGGTGGAAGGTGAGGGGAAACGGGAGACGGGTGACGACGGGGCGGGGGCGGGGTGAGAGAGCAGATTCACAGTCTACGGAACCTGCTCTGGCAAGTGAGGG
>NC_068981.1:74089540-74094323 GCF_001194135.2 Octopus bimaculoides | reverse complement strand
ACACACACACACACACACACACACACACACACACACACACACACACACACACACACACACATATATATATATATATGAGGAGAAAAGCAATTAGTTTTAAATCTCTGGGTGAGAAATAAGTAGTAACACTACTACAGAGTAAAGTCTATTTGCCAACGCAAAGTGGCAGTCCTGATTAGGACGGTGTTACTACTACTTTTATCACCAGGAAAATATCTTTTCCAGCTGACTATCGACGCACAACTGCGTCCTTATACCTCGAACAAAGGAGCTAATGTCTCCATTCAGCCTTAAACGGTACCAACGTTTAAGGATTATATTTAGCAACAACATGAATAACTACAAAAATAATTCATACAGCAGTAAAGAAGGTAAATGGACGAAGGATAAATAATATTAATAAACACACTAACCATGAAGAGACTACTGGTAAATCGGGAGATATGATCTGGTGTATACTCCCTTTTGCAATGCAAATAAAGACCGACCTAGCTAAGTAAATTTTTAACGTTATAAAGAAGCACTTTGATAAAGCTAATAGGTATTCAAAACTTATAAATAGTCGAACAATAAGGATAGGTTATAGTCTTACATATAACTTAGCGAGCATTATATCCTCCCTGAATAATAAGAAATTAGACATTTTCTACTTAAACAGAAACAAAAATAGCAACTATGGTGGTATTAGTAGGGATAAAAATAATAAACACTACCCCAACTTTAGTAAAGGATACATCCAGAACCAGAATAGACTTAGCTCTACCCCACCAGAAAGCAATTCCCCCCTATAGTACAATCTATGTGACTGTAGGAATAGGGATAATTATGTCTTCGGTAATACCTGTAGAATTAAGGACGTAATTTATCAATGTACAGTCACAAAAGTCTAGTAAAATTGGTTACATAGGAGCTATTCAAAATGAGATAAAACGTAGAGTAGCCACACATCAACACTCTTTTAGAAATAGAAACAGAATTAATTCGACTGGATTAAGTAGGTATATTTGGGAACTCAAAGATAGTGATATAATTTTTACATTAGAATGGGAGATCCTCGCTACTGAACCTTCCTATAACGGAAAAAATAGGAAATGTTATTTTTGCATTAATGAAATTTTTTTTCATTCTAACAGCACAAAACCCAATTTTGAACTTTAGATACTCTTATACTACCCCATAATAGTGCCAAGAACCCCACAACATATAATCTGTAGCTCTTAATATTATAATGAAGGATATAAATTTTACCCCTGAATTAAGTTAGTCTGTTAGTAATTACTGAAGCTCTTGCAGATATTCATTTAAATACCCCATCCTTTTATCCAAATTCTGAGTTTAGGTCTTACTAACACCCCACCTCCACCCCCACCCATATCGACCACCTACTTCTTATACTAATTAAATCTTTCCTCCTTAATATTACCAACTAACCCCTTGTAATAATGCCAGATATTTCATTCATGAACTTATTTGAGAACACAGAGGACTTACGTATTTAACCACAATGTTATAACCATTTATAACTACTTCAAATTCTAATTTTTATTTTAAATCTTAACTTTATCTATTTTTTGTTTATTTTATGCTCTAGTACTTTTTACACCATGGATGTATTGGTTGGCGCTTGCTGTAATTTGGACTTATTCTCTACAAACTTATTGTTTTTCCTTCACTTAAAATATATCTCAATAGCCCTACACTTAGGAACAACACTACACACCTGTTGGATTTATTTTATTTTATTGAACTCAATATTACCTTCCTCTACCATGCATTGTATGGGTCTGCACTTGGTACTATAGCAGTTGTATTTACCGGGTGATACCTGTAAAATTTAGGTTTATTATGTAGGATTGAAAGTGTTGGTGGAAATAGTATGTCTGCACCCACTTAACGTGTAAGACGTTAAGTATCCTGCAGACAGGTGTACACTTAACGCGATTCTAAGACCTATTCAGCGTAACCTATCTCAATCTGGATTGCAGGTTGGTTGTCTTGGACGTGAATAGCTCTCAAAATAGTTGTTTCAGGTTACTTGCCTTTTATACCGTGATCTAGTCTTCAGCAACAGATCTTTTTCAACACCATTGACGAAGGTACAAGCATGATAATTTTCTGGTTTTTCTCTGTTTGTCATAAACCTATTGCAGGTTGTCAACGTGATAAGAAATACGTCAACATCGCTACTCGGCAGTAAAATATAAATTCTAACTTTTTGTCTCTTCCTTCTTTTCAATCTTGCGCATAGAAACTCTCTTATCCTTTCACACGCACATACGCAAAAACCACGTAACAAGACATACGTATGTACAGGCACAGTCACACACAATCTACACAATCCAATGACGGATGCTGAGAAGTAGAAAATGATATTGGTTGTTCAAGATACTAGGAAGCCAGACGACATTATTTACGTGACGCTGTATAATTTGAGAAAAACATAAATATCACACAGTCTAATTGACTCAAACCTGTGGATTTAACAGATTTATTCATTATTTCAAAAACAAGATTGCAGCATGAGGCTGAAATTTTTACTCGTCTTCTTCAATTTGTTCAGCTCAGTTTCAATTTTAAATGTATAGCACATTGTGGTTATAATATGCAGGATATTTTGTTTCTGGGGAAATAAACCCGACGCTATCATTCTATTCCAACAGGGAAACAAATATTTCGCTTGAATCTTAAATTAAGCGTGAAAGTAATTTGTATCAAAATAATAATAATAATAATAATAATAATAATAATAATAATAATAATAATAATAATAATAATAATAATAATAATAATAATAATAAAAATAATGATCATCATTATTATTATTATTATTATTATTATTATTATTATTATTATTATTATTATTATTATTATTATTATTATTATTATTAAATAAAGAAAGAAGTATAGACTAACTGTATATATTATTTTCTCTTTTTTCTTTTCGGTAAACTAGTTATGGCTTGTCTGCCCGCCCTCCAGAATGTCTTCAGAGTAAGTTTGTTGGAAGTGGGTTAACGACAGATAGACAACTGTCATAATATTTTAGGTTAATTGATTCATGTTGAAAATATAACTGCGAAATGGATTTGGACATCTAAGTGAAGTAAGCGTAAAAAAGTGAGTGAGACAGATAATGTATATATATATAGGGTGAAATGTAGCGGGAGAAAGAGGCTAGGGAAGATAACAAAAAGAGATATATTTTGCTGCCAGGTGGGAAACATGGCGTTTTTAGCCACAATCACATACATACATACATACATGTGTGTGTATATATATATATATATATATATATATGCATGTATGTATACATACATATATATATTAATATGCGTAATCTGTATATACATACACATGTGTGTATGTATGTATATATATATATATATGTATATATATATAAAGAGAGAGAGAGAGAGAGAGAGAGATATTATGTATGTAGGTAAGCATACCATTATCATTCCGAGTAAAATATGTAATGTTTGTACCATGGGGAAGAATTTCTGGGAGAAATCTAGTGATAGTTTGCGCCATGTCAAAACACTGAAAAATTATCTCAACATTATTGTATTCCCTATTTATGAGGTCATGCGAAGTACGAATGATAGCTAATACAGAATAGATAAAGGCCTCATATTTTTAGTGAGGAAAGATTGTAGAGTAGATTAAATAGCCCCAGTACTTGACTGGTACTTTATTTTCTCGACCCCGAAGGAGATGAAAGGTAAAGTTGACCTCCATGTTGTTTGTATCGATAAACTAATGCGTGACTAGCTATCACAAAGCATTGAATCCAACACTGTACTGATTCTTAATGTCTGTTGTTTTTGTAATATAAATAATGGCTTTTAATTTAGGCTGAAGAACCAACTACTTTGATTGTTAGGGTTTGTCGATTATATTGAGAGTACTAAACTGGCACTTTATTTGATCGACTCCGAAGAGACGGAAGCTAAAGCTAAATTAATAGATTACCTACTGACATAGCCTAGTCTTTATATTTATAAGAGGTTAGAGGGAGTCATGCATCCCCAAGCCGGAGACTTGACCAAAATGCTCACTGCACGTATTTACAAACACCGGGAACTCTCTTAACTCCAAAAGTCTTGCCACTTTGATAGCGACCGACTTGAACTCAGTCAGAAAGAACTTAAATTAAGTTCAAAGAAAAATCGTACATACATACATATATACATACATACATAAATACATACATACAGTTATTCTATCCAGATTACAAGATCGGGTTTATACCTGTAATTATTGGGGCAATGGGATATGTAACACACTAACTAAATACCAATCTTGAGAAATTAGGCTCCTCAAAACCAGAAAGGAGAAAGCTGATTCGAAGACTACAAATCCAAGCTGGAACTGTAAAATTCTGAAAACTTACCAGAAATTTATCATTTAAGAATATATAACCATGTCTAGACATGCAACCATATGCATGAGAAGACATGCATAAGGCAAAACGTACAAATTCGCACATATACATATACACATACAAAAATACCCTGTTGAAGTTGTTGAAATTCCAATGAAGGAGACTTGGATCTGAATTAGAAACCAGCTCTTTTTCTATTGGCAAGAAATCTGGAAATAAACTGAATAATGACATACATACATACATACATACATACATACATACATACATACACACATGCATACATACATGCATACATACATAATACATACATACATACATACATACATGCATACATACACACACACACATGCATACATACATACATAATACATACATACATACATACATACACACATG
>NC_068981.1:74085709-74087579 GCF_001194135.2 Octopus bimaculoides | reverse complement strand
ACATACATACATACATACATACATACATACATACATACACACATGCATACATACATGCATACATACATAATACATACATACATACATACATACATGCATACATACACACACACACATGCATACATACATACATAATACATACATACATACATACACACATGCATACATACATACATACATACACACATGCATGCATACATACATACATACATACACACATGCATACATACAAGCGTACATACATACATACATACACACATGCATACATACATACATACATACATACACACATGCATACATACACACATACATACATACACACATGCATACATACATACATACACACATACGATATACATACATGAAAGTTAATCACTCAATCAATCAAAATCCTTAGCACCACAAGGCTGTAAGAGCACAGTAAAAGACAACCATCTCTCCATCAAATTCCTCTTCCTTAGTACGGCAAGAAACAACCATCTCATTCCATCATGTCTTCCACCAACTTCCTCCCTGTCCATTCTTTCATATTACTCAATCACTCTTGTTGTGGTCTCTCTACATTTCTTTTACTCAGGTTTATCCATACATGACCGTATTCGCTACGAATAGGGTGTCACCTCAGTGTCGTGTTACACTTCATTTTCCGCCTAAATACATACAAGCAGATATGGTTATATACATACATAGATTCATGTATACATATTTTAAGTACATAAATATATGAAGATGGGGCTTAATTTGCTAATCATAAGCAAATTAGGCTCAACTTTTCACATTAAATCGAGTACATTTGCACTAGAACCAAATTAAGTAAGCCGTAGCAAAATATTTAAACATCTAATTTAACCCATTTGATTGCTCTGTGAATATAGAACAATATCTAATATCTAGGAGAAACGTTGCCTATCCTTAGTTATGGAATGTTCGTCTCCGATTAAACGAGGTTACAATAAATATTGCCGGCATTCATAAATATTGCTTTCAAGTTTTGGCACAAGGGCAGCAATTTTGTGGGTGGAGGAATAGGTCGATTAGATCGACCCTAATGCTCAACTGATACTTATTTTATCGATCCCGAAAGGATGAAAGACAAGGTCGACTTCGGCGGAATTTGAATTCATAACGTAAAAACGGACGAAATGCTGTTCAGCATTTTGCCCGGCGTGCTAACGATTCTTTTCTACTCTAGGTACAAGGCCCCAAATTTTTGGGGAGGGGGCCAATCGATTAGATCAACCCCAGTACGCAACTGGTACTTAATTTATCGAGTCCGAAAGGATGAAAGGCAAAGTCCACCCAGGCGGAATTTGAACTCAAAACGTAGAGACTGACGAAATACCGCTAAGCATTTCGCCCGGCGTGCTAACGTTTCTGCCATTCGCCGCTTTGACACATAAATATTAAACATAATCCTATCTATTATAGATAGGCACAAAGTCTGAAATTCAGGCGAGGGGGAAAATCGATTACATCGACCCCAGTACTCAACTGCTACTTATTTTATCGACCTCGGTAGAATTTGAACTTGGAACGTGAAGACGGGCGAAATACAGCTAAAGGTTTTGCCCGACGTGCTAACGTGTCTGCCAGTTCGCTACCTTATGAATATTAAACATAATACTATTTTAATTGGTACTCAGAAAGTTATTAACGCTAAAAGACGACGAGAAACAGGCATCTTATAAATATCTTCCATTTCGGTGAGGATAAAACTCACAAAACAACCACAATGACAAAATTTCTGGAATTCAATAACATATTTACTACTTGAATTACAACACACTAGCTTAACCACGCGGGCCCTCGACGAAGCAGATGGGAAAGAAACTACAGAAAACAAACACGTGCGCGCTCACACACACACACA
>NC_068981.1:74078374-74085699 GCF_001194135.2 Octopus bimaculoides | reverse complement strand
ATAGATAGATAGATAGATAGATAGATAGATAGATAGATATCATACAGACATACACATAGATAGGTACATGTACAAAAACATAATGCGACTTTCGTCTCATATAGATACACACATTTACATCTATATACATAAATATTCGTCTCAGTTTGTCTTTGTCACATGTGTGTTTCTATGCATATAAATTCTTATACATATATATATACACGCACGCACATAGCTACATTGACAGATACAATGCTTCCATTTATCCATTTACTGGAGAAATGTTCAGTCAACCACCAAAGATAGATTACACGCTTTAGAAAACCATACATTCATATCTATTTATGTATGTATGTATGTGTGTGTGTGTGTGTGTGTGTGTGTGTGTGTGTGTGTGTGTGTGTGTGTGTGTGTGTGTGTGTGTGTGTGTGTGTGTGTGTGTGTGTGTGTGTGTGTGCGTGTGTTCGTTTTCGTTTTTAGAGCATAATGTATCTTTAGGGTTGAGTGAATATTTCAAGAGTATGTTGGAATAATATCATGTATTCATTCACTCCTTCGGTTACCAACAAATATTTCTCAGAGAACAATCCTTTTGTGTTTACGTGTAATCTATCTTTCTAAACAAATACCGATAACGACTTGATTTTGTTCGATCAATCATAGGGAAAGAGAGAGAGAGAGAGGACAAGAGAGAAGGGCTGAAAGAAAAAGTACAAGAAAAGAAGGGTCGAAAGTGAGAGAGAGAAAGAGGGAAAGAGAGCGGACAAGAGAGAAGGGTGGAGAGACAGAGAGACGGACCCCCACAGATACACTCGCATATACATAACTGTGCACAAAGTTTATAAGCTGCAAATACGAACTGATTCCCTCCTTTTCTTTAAAGGCCAGTGTCAAATATTCTATTTCGTATCATATTAAGATGTGATGGTGAGTTGACGGAAATGGTGAGTCTGTTGTATTTCGAATCGTTTCTCAACATAGTGAGTTGAAATTTTATTAAGGTTAGCATTAGCTGTCATCTCTTCAGGTTCAATAACATAAATAAAGTAAATTAAGAAGAAAAAGATAATGCAATAAATAACATTTGATTATGTATGTTACGGCAATCAAATATACTTCATATAGTTCTTGCATGGTCATTGTTATGTCTCAAGCTACTGCTATCTAGCACCTTCGGATGATCTCTACTCAACCGCTACACGACTGCTACTCAAGAACTGCTCAACTCTTCTACCACGGCTAGACTACCTCTATTTATATGTCTTGGGCGATTCTACTTCTTCGCTTGGAGGCGTCGACACAACAGTTATAGAATGTTATAAAATGTGTTGAAGCGCAATATTTCAATATACTGGAGTGAATTTCCAGACCATTCATATTTGGTAAGCGTCAAGATGTAATAATTAGCCTTACTAATATCTCGGGAATAATAAGATTAATTGCAACGTATTCCCAAGAGCATTAGTGTCTCAAATGGAGTCATAGTACAGCAGCCAATATTAAAAGTCATATCGAACCAATATGGCAAAATTGCTAACCTATTATGGTATTTACTCAACGACTCTCGCCACAAGGAATACAGGATTTCCATCACGGTGTGTGATGACTAAAAGAAATGCAAAACCAAAATGAGACACACTTACACATATGCAGAAGATTTGTCTGATACTTTTGGCGAATGTCACTGTGATAATCTTGGTGCTGTTTTGCCTTTGCTTAATCCTGTTCAAACAGACTTATAATTGACATGATTCATGTTATCCTGGCCAGTATTCTTGGCGAGTGTGTAGATCTGTCTTGTTTTCTTTGAGATGGTGGAATGTGATTTGAAGGAGACTTAGTTGCTAATTCTAGTAAGCCTGGCGACCTCATCATCCAGAATAACGGAACTTTTAGATGACATAATTACCTACCTACCTACCTACCTACCTACCTACCTATCTACCTGCCTACATACATACATACATACATACATACATACATACCTACCTACCACCTACCTACCTACTTACTTACCCACCTACCTACCTACATACATACATACCTATCTTCTCATCAAAACTTCTGTCAAATGTAAACATAACAGGACGGATATTGTTGTTTGGGACAGCGGGACAAAGGTATGTACCATCATAGAGGTCAGCTGCCCTGCAGATATAAATATCTCTTTGAAAATCAAAGAAAAAGAGGTAATCTATAGACAATTGCTTCGAAACCTCCAGACTATGAATTCATAGTCATACCAACACTAATTGGATCGCTAGGTTTTGTTTATAAATGTTTAAAGGAGAATCGAGATAAACTAGGATTTTCAGAAAGAGAAACCGACCGGCTAATTCGTACATTGTAAATGCAATCTGTGAGTGGAACAGTAAAAATATGCAAGACTTTTCTCAAGTTCAAAATGTGAATTTGTCTGTGTTAACTACATCCCAAAGATGGAGCCTTGTATCTTTGTCGGAAACCGGCTCCCTCCTCAGTGGAAGATTTATAATAATTGAAAAATAGAAAAGATATGCATTCATACATACATACATACATACATGCATACATGCATACATACCGACCGACATGCATACATAATCAAACGCACATTTTTAAATCACCTTCAACCTTTTCCTTCCTAAATTCAAAAATACCTATTCTACCAAGTATTGAGTAAACTTTTTTACTCTTTTACTTGTTTCAGTCATTTGACTGCGGCCATGCTGGAGCACCGTCTTTACTCGAGCAAATCGACCCAGGACTTATTGTTTCTAAGCCTAGTACTTATTCTATCGGATTCTTTTGCCGAACCGCCAAGTTACTGGGAATGAACCCGAAACCATGTGGTTTTTAAGCAAGCTACTTACCACACAGCCACTCCTGCGCCGTGAATTCAAAATATTTCTGGAAGCCATTTGCGATGAAGATAAATAAAATTCAATAACTTCTAATTTGGAATTCACGTCGATAGTCAAGTGACTGCTGCTGGTTCAGAGAATCATTTTCTGCATTTTTTACAGTTACTAGGTTCGTATTGGTTCTATATTTATAGTGTCTAATTTTTATGCCTTGGTATTTATTTATGAAATCTAATCAGGATTTAATACAAATTTAATACACTTTTACTCAGTTATATTTCCACCAAAAGTAAAAATATGCATTAGGAATAAATATTCGATACAGTGGTTAATAGTTGGTAAAGTATTGGATTAGCAAACTACTATTGGTGCTATAGTGATTTACTGTTTCACTGTTGATTGCTGGACTCAACGTAACATCACCATGGCAGTTTATTTTATAGCAGCAAGAATCAATAACTGTATTTGTTTGATCGAATATTAACAAATAGCAGTTAAATATCTTTTGAAAAGAATATATTATCATCTTTAAAAAGACACATTAAATCACGATGTCAGGGAAAATTTATTCGTAAAAATAAGAAGGGTTAGTCATGGCTTAAATGTTTTTGGTCACAAGGATACTGTATCAAAGACAAACTTGGCGGCGTCATCTTCATGTCAGAGTGTTCCAGACATTAAGTAAACCAAATATATTCACACACACACACACACACACACACACACACACACACACACACACACATACACAATACTGTCTGTTATATGGCAATATTATATAATTTCACATTATAGGCGCAGGAGTGGCTGTGTGGTAAGAATATAGGCGCAGGAGTGGCTGTGTGGTAAGTTGCTTGCTTACCAACCACATGATTCTGGGTTCATTCCCATTGTGTGGCACCTTGGGCAAGTGTTTTCTACTCTAGCCTCGGGCCGACCAAAGCCTTCTGAGCGCATTTGGTAGACGGAAACTGAAAGAAGCCTGTCGTATATATGTATATATATATATGTATATGTGTGTATATGTTTGTATGTCTGTGTTTGTCCCCCCAACATCGCTTGACAACCGATGCTGGTGTGTTTACGTCCCCGTAACTTAGCGGTTCGGCAAAAGATACCGATAGAATAAGTACTAGGCTTCCAAAGAATAATTCCTGGGGTCGATTTGCTCGACTAAAGGCGGTGCTCCAGCATGGTCGCAGTCAAATGACTGAAACAATTAAAAGAGTAAAAGAGTAAAGAGAGAGTTACACACTGCAACTATCATCTTCTGTACCTATTTAGAGCAAAACTGAGCGGGCCATTAAGAATTAAGTGTCCTCGTTATAGGTATGTTTTTGTTTTTTTTTCACGCTATACGTATCATCATCTTCACTTGAAACACACGTGTCATACAAAATATGATGATTGGTCCATCTTCTTAGATGGTAACCGTCTCCTTGTGCTTCCTTGTTGCCAATAGCATTTCTGATTTTCCATCCATGACTTCTCCGACGACTGCTCTGTCTCGTTGCAGATCTGCATAGTTTGAAGCACTGATGACAAACGAAAGGAGTAACTTACTGTGTCCTTCCAATTGGTTAGGTCTGCACACGTTGTCACTCTTCCATCGCCATAGGACTTTCAGTACACGGAATGGCAAATTATGGCATTATAATAAAAGACATATGCACGTCATCGGATTATTGTAATAAACGCTTAGGCCAAAGCGAGATGACCAGTTATCACATGAATCTGAAAGTTTTACATCAGTGGCCCGCTCCTCGAAGAATATACATGCACACACACACACATTTATATATATACATACATATACATACATATATATATACACACACATATATGTATACACACATACATATATACATACATATATTTGCATACATCTCCATATACGCATGCATACATAAACGCGCACGCGCACAAACACATACTTTTCTCTTTTCCAAGCTTACTGATTACTTATCTATCGCTCCCTTTCCTCGCTGACACTCTTTTCGTGATATATGTTAGGCTATTATCTTTTCTCGTTGATGTGTGCCCTCCAGTTTATCAAAATAAATGCAATGTGTTTGAGTATAATTTCATCAGTAACAACAACAACGATAGTAATAACTCTTATTTTCATCACCAGAGAGAGACCATTCATTCCTACAATAAACATGTTACAAAGCCTATACAAAATAGTATGAGGAAGTACAAAACAGTTATATGAAACGAAAGAGGCGGAGAAAGCGACGTTACACAATATATGAAAATATATGAAATATTTTAATTACAGTTAACAAAATTTACTATATGATTATGTATGACACAAATAGAAATTGAAAAAGCTATAAATTGTGAAGAAAATTATACACCTTCTCCCCACCATTCTGATCGTCATCTATCTCCTGCATTTTGTCTTGGATCAGAATGTTACTTTCATCTGGGTTTCTTCTGAGGCTTATGTTCTGCATCCCTTGTATTTTGTTCTGCTCTTTCGAGGATCTTTTCCTCTTTTGGCTCCTACTGTCCACGCCAGTCTTCAACTCACAAATATTTTTTCATACCTGGTTAATAACTGCAAGAATGGGGTGAGAGCTACTTGTTATTACAAAGGGTAGGTTCTTTGCCTTTTGAAACTGGAAGCAAGTTGATAAAGTGGTACTCCAAAAATAGCAACAACCATAGTCTTCCCTTCTTGTGCTTGCTGTACTTGGTGCCATCACAGCATCACCTGCTGTCTGTCATTTTTCTTTCGTTTTCCTACATTTTCCAGAAAGAACTTTTAAGTGGTTCTAACTTCCATTAACATAGGTGTGGCAACTAGTCCCTCATCCCTGCTCCGCTACTCTTATTGATCTTTCAGCACTTTCAATAATGTACAGTTTAGTGATAGCTTTGTGAGCTTTTGGGGGGGATCAAGCAGAAGCCTAACGCTTATTTAGATTCCATTTGAACTTATGTCGTTGAGGGTCAGCTCTTCACTCACCACATGCCAGTAGTGTTGCGTAAAGATGAAGATAAATCAATACTCGGCGTTAGTGCTAATAGCCGCATTTTCACTGTTCCTGATATCCATATAATACAACATTAGCCTATGTACTAACTCTACCTGTCTCCTCACTTATTATCGACTATAGAAACACCAGGCACCTTCTTTTAAATGACTTACTTCTCTCGATGAAGTACATATCCTGCAACACATCAGCCCGGGCTTCTAACTCCTCATTCAAGAATATATGGAAGTCTTCGTTTATTAATTTATTGTTATGTTTTTCTTTTGAAAGCAAAACTGAGGTATGTAACCTTCCTCCCACCTTTCCTGGATAAATTTATCCGGTAAAGAAGCACTACATTTCGTGACGCACCTCGTCTACTCTCTCTACCTCTTCCGGAGGTGACTCATTCAAACCAAATATTTGCAAAGGATGCAATGTTGTTGTTCTTGGTATTATCACAGCTATATGTACCCATTTTTTTAAAAATTCGCATTGAAATTAATATTTTGGACGCTAATCTTTTTTCTATCTTCTGCTATGCATCTGCAAATGCTTGGGTTCGAAGCACTATTTATAGGACTGAAAATAATTATGGGGTTTGATTGTTGACACTAATGCTGCTCCAATTTTGGAGTATTTTGTTGTTAATTCTTAGGATGTCTTCTTGCAACGTGTGTGAGTACAGTAAATGGTTGTTTGTAAAATCTGTGTAAACGATTTAAGATGTCTAAAGACAAATGTTTCCTTTACTCCAAGCAATGCTACAGATATTCAACTGTTCCAACCTCTTTGAATGTAAACAGAAGAAAAGGAACGTTTTTTTCTCTCCTAAAAGGAGCTTTGGAAAAAATTATCTGCTGCAGGGAGCTCAGAGACGAATGGCAACAACGACAATGACAATAACAAGAGTAACAACAACAACAATAATAACAACGACAACAACAATAGTAATAATAATAATAATAATAATAATAATAATAATAATAATAATAATAATAATAATAATAATAATAATAATAATAATAATAATAATAATAATAATAATAATAATAATAATAATAATAATAATAATAATAACAACAACAACAACACCAACAATGTCCCCTACTTTCTGAAGCGTTAGCATGGGTGTGATTTTTATTCGAAGGGAAGAAAAATATATTATTTGTCATAATATATATTTCTTCATCGTCATCTGCATCATCATCATCGTCGTCATCGCCATCAACATCATCATCATTGTCGTTGTTGTCGTCGTCACCAATGTCTTCTTCTTTATTCCATCCTTCTTTCTCTCATTCCATCACCATTTCCAACACGCTACTTAAACAACATGTTGTATAGATATTTCTCATGGGACTTCTGGCTTGAGATTTGTGTGTATATGATATTTTCCCCAGATAAATGCTCCAAAAATGACTCATGTTCAGTTTTGTTCTTCTTAACACTATTTGTCTTTTCTTATTCTTCACTTCCCCATCTCTCTCTCTCTCTCTCTCTCTCTCTCTCTCTCTCT
>NC_068981.1:74074964-74077948 GCF_001194135.2 Octopus bimaculoides | reverse complement strand
TATATATATATATATATATATATGTATGTGTGTGTGTTTGTGTGTATGTATGTATGTGTGTGTGTATGTGTGTGTGTATATATATACATATATTATGTATGTATATGTGTGTGCGTGTGTGTGTTCATTGATGCATACATATAAACACACACACGTACACACACACACACACACACCTATATATATATATACATAGAAACATGCATTTTATAAAAAGTTTGTAGATAAAATAAGTAGGATGCGGATATTTTCAAGTTTGCCTTTCCCATTATAATGCAAATTTTACAAGCTAATTTAACAAGCTGCAAGAGAAATATAATATGGTTCGATCCTCCATATTGAAAGCTTTTAAAATATTTGTATATACATTTCTCTCATTATTTGATTAGTATTTCAAGGCGGCGAGCACACAGGGCGAATTGCTTAGCGTATTTCGTCTGTCTTTACATTCTGAGTTCAAATTCCGCCGAGGTCGAAATTGTCTTTCATCCTTTTGGGGTCGATAAATTGAGTACCAGTTGTGTATTGTGGTCGATCTAATCGACTGCCCCCTCCCCAAAAGTTATATAGAACAAAAACAGCTGCTGTTGCTTCAAAGACAGCACAATATGACTAATGAATTATCACTATCCAACACTCACACCGAGAACTGGTCATGTCAATAACGATCCTGTAGTTTCAAAACTACCCAGAAACATCTACGAATTTATTCATTCCTTTTTAAAGTGAGGGTACAAAGACTCTATAACATTAAGTGACTAGGGTTGGAGCATATAAAAGACCGGAGTTAGAGTATATATTTTAAGAGTAGATTTACCCAGCATGCTCCTTCCGACGCAAAGATGAAACAAACATTATGGAATCTGAAAGACAGTCGTTTTAGATATATTACTTTAGTCTAGAATATACTAGATACAGCATTCTGTACGATGTGCTTTGGCTAGCGATTCCGGGACCAAAGAAACAAGCTCCCCGACAATAAATGGAATGTGCTTAGTATGGCCATCTTTTGCTTATTTAGAGCTCGCAATTACCAAGTTTATCTCAGTGAGAAACAGCAAATAGTGAAGTAGCCTGTATATCTATCAACAGGAAAACCTATCTATAATATAATTTGCACCTGATGAACTTCAGATTTTTATCGATGTTACCCGAGAAAATTTAACTCGACTCCAGTCGGTCCATGTAGTTCCAGAGTAGACTTCTGTTTACTCAAAAGATGATAATTTTTTCGCTCAATGAGAGAGCTAGCAACAAATACATCAAATAAAGTTATGCATCCAGACAACAGATGTTGCTGGTTCAATAAGTAGTCGCTAAGTGGAGTGTCATCTGACGTCGTTTAGTTATCAAATGTAGGTAAGCAAACGGAGGCGCTTTCCTGAGCTGTTCCTTCTATACGTGTAACAAAACCAAGAATATCTGCTTTCGATTTACTGTCACTGTGGAGGCGCAATGGCCTAGTGGTTAGGGCAGCGGACTCGCGGTCATAGGATCGCGGTTTCGATTCCTAGACCAGGCGTTGTGAGTGTTTATTGAGCGAAAACACCTAAAGCTCCACGAGGCTCCGGCAGGGGATGGTGGCGAACCCTACTGTACTCTTTCACCACAACTTTTTCTCACTCTTACTTCCTGTTCCTGTTGTGCCAGTAATTCAAAGGGTCAGCCTTGTCACACTGTGTCACGCTGAATATCCCCGAGAACTACGTTAAGTGTAAATGTGTCTGTGGAGTGCTCAGCCACTTGCACGTTAATTTCACGAGCAGGCTGTTCCGTTGCTCGGATCAACTGGAACCCTCGACGTCGTAAGCGACGGAGTGCCAACAAACAAACAAACAAACTGTCAAGTACAACATGTGATTTAAATCGATTAATGGATTCTAGAACTATTGGCCCTAAACATCTGATATGATATTCTCTCATCACCAAAGTCGCCGAGATACTTTCACAACTATACTCTCATCACTTCGTGTTTACTTGTTAAAAAGTCTTCTTCCATTTTCCTTCTGTATATTTCATGTTATATTTTGTGATATATATTTTGTTTATAATGAGCTGTCTTCTTTTGACACCACAAACTTAGAATATTGAACTTTTTTTCAGAAATCTGCCACATTCAGACATCTACTGTTTCTTCCCAGCAAGATTTTCTTATTTTTCGTATGTGTATTGCTAAACACTTTGCTGACGACATTCTTTTGGTCGGCCAAACAGTTGTTTTGGCATGCTACAAATTACTTTAAGATGCAAACTATTTTTTATTGTTTCACAAGTCAAATTGCTCATTGGAGACGTTCTAAACATCAACAGGTTATGACCTTGTAACCGCTTAGGAATATAATTCCATGTGAAATGTAAAAGTACCACGAATAACAATATATATGAACCACTTCTGTTAGAGATAGTTTTTATATAAGGCACTGAAGAAGAAGAAAAGCTACACATGCATCGCAAAATATGTGAAACATAGCGAACAGACAATTACAGGAGTCAATCAAATATTTAGATGTAACTGTAATAAGATTAAGATAATGACACTCCTTATTTTTGATAGAAAGCTTTCTTCTAAATCTTCTTTGGGGCTGGCCAGATTGGAGCAATCCCGAGTATAACCAGCCGAAATTGCAAAGATGATCTGGAACTCGACTGAGATTACAAAACTCCGAATGACCCGTCCTTATTTTCTTTGTATCGTCTGCCTGGATGTTTTGTTGTCCCTTTTTTGTATCACCTAACTGTCGCATGGCTCAGTGGTTAGAGAGCCGAGCTTACGATCGTGAGGTTGTGAGTTCGATTCCTGGACCGGGCTGCGTGTTGTATTCTTGAGCAAGACACTTAATTTCACGATGCTTCAGTTCACTCAGCCGTAGAATTGAGTTGTGACGTCACAGGTGCCAAGCTGTATCGGCCTTTGCCTTTCCCTTGGATAACACTGGTGGCGTGGAGAGGGGGAGGCCGGTATGCATGGGCGACTGCTGGTCTTC
>NC_068981.1:74074002-74074954 GCF_001194135.2 Octopus bimaculoides | reverse complement strand
GGAGGCCGGTATGCATGGGCGACTGCTGGTCTTCCATAAACAACCTTGCCCGGAGGGTAACTTTCTAGGTGCAATCTCATGGTCAGTCATGACCGAAGGGGGTCTCAGCAACTGTCTGGATGTTTTGCGTTTTTGTCCCATTTTTGTATCTTTTATATATAAAAAAATATAGCGGCGTACGTACACTTTGGTCTCTTATATGTAAGTATATATATATATATATCTAAATTGTGTACGACTCTATTATTCTTTCTATTCTTTCATTCTTTCCTTCTTTCTATCGACCCTTTCATGCTTACTTCGTTCATTCCACTCTTTGTTCTTTCGTTCCCGCTCTCTCACATTTCCTGGCCTTTCCTTCATGCTCACTTTCCCTCCTCTTTCACTTCAATGTGTCCCTTTCATTTTTTCTCACCCCTCCTTAATTCTTCTATCTCTCTGCCTCTACCCCTCTCTCTTCTCTCCCCACGTGAGCGGTTTTCGGCCAAGCCTGACCTTTCTTTCTTGGTTCGACTGCGATCCGTGCAACATCTATATTCCTCCGTGCCTGTCAAATCTTATATTCCTGCCGTAAGGCTTTACTTCCACACACGCCAGCTTAATTTAATTCGTCCTTAGGCGAAAGACACCTGTTGTTATGTCCTGTTAATTGTATTTGTATTTGTGTAACATTCTCCGTTTTGTTTTCGTATACATACGCTGCTTTCTTTCAAGGAATTTAATGCTCTTAGCTTAGTTTTTCCTTGGGGGTGGCCAGATTGGAGCGATTTCGAGTATAACCAGCTGAAATTGCAAAGATAATCTGGAACTCGACTGAGGATAGAAAACTCCGAATGACCCGTCCTTGTTTTCTTGGTATCATCTGTCTGGATGTTTTGTTGTCTCTTTTTTGTATCACATAACTGTCTGGATGTTTTGTGTTCTTGTCCCATTTTTGTATCTTATATATATA
>NC_068981.1:74068078-74073895 GCF_001194135.2 Octopus bimaculoides | reverse complement strand
ATATATATAAATGACTGAAACAAGAAAAGAAGAAAAGAATACCAGAAAAAACGTTCCATACCACTAAACCAAGAAGGTTCTTTGAATATGTACGATGTATTTTAAGGTTAAATAGTAATACCGTTTACGTTTGTGTAACAGATATTTTGGTTGGATTATATAGTCATTGGTGTTACATTGCTTTCTATATTCTGTAAGTGTCACAATATTCTTTTCTAGGCTTAACATTTTTGTGGGGAGGTACTGGTACTTAATTTAATCGACACCGAAAGGATGAAAGGCAAAGTAGACCTCGGCGGAATTTGAACTCAGAACATAGTGACAGACGAAATATTACTAAGTATTTCGCCCGGCGTTCTAACGATTCTGCCAGCTCGCTGCCTTCTGTTGGTGGAAAATAATGCCATCACAAATGCACAGCAGATGATTTGTGAATACAAGTTCAAGTAGACAAAATTTAAATGCAGAATATAAAACTGAAAATACTATAGTGAGATATAACAGATCTTTTACAACATCAATCAAGTTTACATGAATGTGTTTGTAAAGTCAACTGAATAATGTGTGGAAAAGGCTCAAACATGTTATATTTGTGTTGGTAACGTCAAAATATTTATCGGTAGATAATTGATAGCAGCAGAGAATAAATGTAAATAACTTGCATATTTTAAAACTAGTACGAGTTATTCTGCCGGGAAAATTTTTTCTTGTTCATTTTTTTAACATCACTCACAATTTAAACTAAGCAATTCTATTGTGTTCAGACTGAAACGAGAGAGGGAGAGAGAGAATAAGTTATTAGGTCATAACTATCGATAAAAGAGATTCTACTGATGTCAAGCGAATGAGACAAGAAATGTACGAGAGGTACTGAAACGTTCCTGGTTTTGGGCAAAAGAAAGTACAGGAAGATCAGTTAATTATGATTTTATTCAACTTATTCCCCTCTCAGATTCACACACTTATTGGAGCGGTCCTTTCAATTTTCCTAAACCCTGTAAACTCAGAAGATTGGGCCTCCAGCAAGGCCTTTCGCGATACCCTTAAAGCCAGGAACTTTTCAGCACCCCTTCGTAAGACTGAACAAATTTTCATTTGCTAAACATAGTCAAAACTAGACCCTACATTATTCTGTTTCTGATCGAATAATATTTGGCTACAATAATACCATTAACAGCAGCGCATATGAAATTAACGAGAATTTTTATTGAACTAATTCTACTATGGCTCACATCCTATTAGTCTGTGTCTAACATGTCTGATTGGCTAAAATAGTACACGTAACAACGACGAAACTAAAGGGCTTCTACGTGAGACCGCAACAGATATAAGATATTTTTTAAAAATTGATAATGTTCTTATCACTTTTACTTCCAAGAATCGATAAAAACTAACATTTGCATGTCAAATCCAATTCATTTCTTTTACTTCTTTGTCATAACAATCTAAAAATTTTACATTTTGACCTTGTCTGTTCTTAATTGTCTTTACTTTTCAATCCTCCACAGTCAATGGCAAACAATCGACTATGCCTTTCTCCAGCAATGTAAAAATTGCTTATACTACATTACTATCTCCGTGTCGGCCCGAGGCTATGGTAGGAGACACTTGCTTGAAAGTTTCCACTTTTGCATTTATGCATATAAACATGTTTTGTATTTCATACCCAAACTGTTATATTTAATATCTCTAATTTGTTTATCCGCATAATTGCCTCTGCACACATGTATCCCTATATGTGAGATCATACAACATAAAAACATGGGGAAAATTGTGCACCTATGCAAATAAAGGTGCTAATTTTTTAAAATAAAAAATGCATATGAATATGCATCTGAAAAATGTGTAATTCTTATAGATATGTGCATAACTGAATACTTCTATTTGCGTTTGCGTATGTGCATGCGTTTCAATAGAGACATAAAGCTATTACATATATGCATATATATATGTATGTATGCATGTATATATGACTATATTATATATATATATATATATATATATATATATATATATACAACACATAAATACATATATATATACACGTGGTTTGATCAAAAAGTATCCGGACTGTTGCCATAGTAACGAAGCTAAAGCACGCAAAGTGAAGCCGCTTGCCACAGATTAACTTCTAACTCCGCTGTGCACGCGCATTGCTTTAACGTTCCAGCAATACTTGGAAGGAAGGTGCGTAGGATGTGATCGTCGCATTGACCGTGACAGAGAAAGTTGAGCAGAGAATCTACACCAAATTTTGCCAAAATCTTGGCGATACCTGCTCAGAGCCCTACGCAAAGTTTTCAAAAGGTTTTCATCGTTCTCGACACATTCAAGGAAATCTTGTGCAACTGAAACCCGAGCGTGTTCTTGGTCAATTGAAAGCACTTTTGGCACAAGCTTGAACGACCCCCATCTCATATCCAAATCTTCAATGATAACGGACTGAACTGAATCGTCATTAACCTGTACATCCTCTGATAACTCATAGACGGTGATTCGACGACTTCTCCTCACAGCTCACGCACATGTATAATGTTTTTCTCAGTTCTGCTGGTTGCGGGTCTCACAGAACGTTCGTCAATATCTTGGAAACGTCTGAAACTCTCGTACATTTGTGTGCGGCTTATACACTCCTCTCCATACACTTTCTGCAACGTTATATTAGCCTCTGAGCAGGTATTGCCATGACAAATTTCTCTGTCATGATCAATGCGACGATCACACACTACACACCTTCCTACTAGGCACTGCTGTAAACAGCGGAAGTAAGCTAGAACGTTAAAACTTAGTGTGCATGCACAGCAGAGTTCAAGGTCAATTTTTGCAATGCGGCTTTACTCTGTGTGCTTCAGCTTTATTACCATGGCAACAGTCCGGATGACCCCTAGACACAAGATAAATTGTTTGTACTTCAAATTTTTATAAATTTCTACTGATATTCGATAAGATGAGATTCATCATCGAAACCAGTAATATTTCCTTTATATAATTTTAAAAATCATTTTATTAAATTCCTTCTTAAATTGAAGTGTCATAGATTTACTTCTGTACTATTTCCACCTACATTTTTTATATATAAAAATTTGATTTGTATAGATCTAGTCTTTTTTCAACTATATATATGTGTGTGTGTATAAACACATACGTACATACACATATACACACACATATACTTTCATACACACAAAAACATACATTTATAAAATACTTCGCGCATATGCAGCCGCAAATGCATATTTATGTACGTCTGAGCATGTATAAACATGTGAACTATCTCTGTGGTGTGTTTGTATAATTACTTTTTGCTTGTCAGTGCACATACACATACATACATACATACATACATATGTACACACACACTCACAAACATACATACATATGTATATATATATATATATATATATATATATATATATATATATACATACACACGCATGCATATGCATGCATGTATGTGTGTAAATGTATATGTAATTGTAGATATGTTATATTTTCCCAAGCTTTCAGTGCGGGTTAACTAGTCCACATTTATCATTGTCAAAATAAATTCATTGCTTTTATAAACAGACGAGTAATAAAGAAATGCCTGTTTTGGTTTACTTTTTTAAGGCTGGTTATGTTATCATAGCTAAGTATAATTAGTAGATTCTATCGTAGAACATTCACTCTGGGATGATAATGACTAATTCTCGGGACCGGTGTTTCTAGAGTTGTTAGCTGTTTTTTATTCCCAGGTTTGCCTTGATCGTGCTGACTTATGATCGAATGCACACCAGTAGTGGGAATTCCATCTTTTCTGATGTACTATATCTAGGATTGCAATGTGTAATGTTTCCTTTATTTACAAAGAATAGCGTATGATTTGAGAAAGGTTTGGTTGCGATTCCTAGCAGGCCGAGCGACCATTTGTAGTCTCTTTTTTTTGTTAGAATGTGGAGTTTGTCATGAACTTCAAAATTCGCTTACATTTTTCTTTCGAAAATAAAAAAAAAATTAAAACGACTTTTTGTAAACGGTACTCTTTTACTCTTTTACTTGTTTCAGCCATTTGACTGCGGCCATGCTGGAGCACCGCCTTTTAGTCGAGCAAATCGACCCCAGGACTTATTCTTTGGAAGCCTAGTACTTATTCTATCGAATCTTTTGCCGAAACGCTAAGTTACAGGGACGTAAAGACACCTGCATCGGTTGTCAAGCGATGTTGGGGGGACACAGACATACAAACATACACATACATACACATATATATACATATATACGACGGGCTTCTTTCAGTTTCCGTCAACCAAATCCACTCACAAGGCTTTGGTCGACCCGAGGCTATAGTAGAAGACACTTGCCCAATGCGCCACGCAGTGGGACTGAACCCGGAACCATGTGGTTGGTAAGCAAGCTACTTACCACACAGCCACTCCCGCACCTATACATTTAAATTACTTTATTGAATTGTCAAAATGAAAGTTCGTACGGCTAGCAGGTCACAAATGCAGTTCACTTTTATCAGAAAAGGTTCACTGCACATCCATATAATCGGTGGGTTGTATTTGATTGTCCCATACATTGGCAATGCTCAGATACTCTTATACTGCAGAAGGTATCAAATATGTTTTGGGGGTCATTTTATTATCCTTCTACGTTAAATTCCACAAGTACTGCGTTCGTAAGTTTTTAACAGAGCCGTCAAAAACATTTGACAAAATTGAAGCATAATATACATTTCATCATAGTGGATTATAATTGATAAAAATTCATTTAAACCCAGTCAAATATTTTAACAAGTCATTTAATCTACTTGTATATCTACTGTGCAAATTGGAAAAAAAAACTCGGCTTTGCCTGCAATACTGGTGAACTCTTTTACTTATTTAGTTGGTCTTACTTCTTTATTTAAGCAAGGTACTACACCTTATGCGCTGGGTATGAATGAACTGAAAAATTTGAAATCAAAATTAAATCTTAAGATATGTAAATAACAAAATAAACCAAAAAGTTTAATAATCAAATTTGATAGAAAAACCTGGAAATTCTATTGAGTTCGTGTTTTAAATTGTGATCTTAAAGCTCAGCTAAAATTCATGAACCACGTTATTACAATTTAGATTTTTAATCAAACTTTTGAATTAACATTTTCACGAAACTCTCTTAGTTTATAGATAATTTAAAAGTCAAACAACCAAGCATAATAGACTAACCCAGATTTAATTTTGTCCATTCTCTGTGAAACCATATGTTGTTTCACCAAGTATTTGTTGCGAATGTTAATGTTCTATTGTTTCAAACTAGAATTACATAACACATTGTAGCTATTCCGCTTTTGTGTATACTTCTCTGATACACTACATTAAACAAGTTCTTTGGAGTCTTTGTGAGTTCATGTAACACTATTATTATCATTCAGCGTGAAATTGAATAAACTCATGCGATTTTCTCTCAATGTGTAATCACTTTATTAAACCTGAAGTTACTCTTTTACTGGTTTCAATATATGGCCTATGACCATTCTGGATGACTTTATACAAGGTTTTGGTCGATAATATCGAAGCCAGTATAAATTTGGGTCACGTATTTAATTTATAGGTTCCTCAAACTTCTAGATAACATGACAACAAAGAACACAACACCGCTCTTTTCTTTAAAAAATCAGTGTAAACACAAAAACAAGTGCATACACAAACAGAAGTATGTATACATATATATGTACAGCATATACATACGTTCATATGTATACATATGTGCGTGTGTGTGTGTCTATCTGTGTGTACACACATATTTACATATATACATATATATATATATATATATATATATATACATGCA
>NC_068981.1:74065569-74067865 GCF_001194135.2 Octopus bimaculoides | reverse complement strand
GAGAACCAGAGATTCTCAGTATAGAAGGCACTTTGTAGTGCTCAAATGATTCAAGCCTCGACTCCGATGTCTTTACAGGAGATCAATTCCAGGGGGTAAAGAATGGCTATATAAGAGGGATCAAGTTGAGCAGATATAGAGGTAATTATGCGGATAAACAAATTAGATATATTAAACATAGCAGTTTGAGCATGAAATACAAAATATGTATATATGTATAGATGCGAAACGAGAGAAAGCAAAAAGTGGAGACTTTCAAACGATGAATATTTAAGTATAAATGTATAGATATCTAGATTAATAGATTCAACTTACACAGAATACAAACAACAGAGAAAATCAAAGGGGTGGAAAGAAAGGTGTTATACATATATACATATTTTGTATTTCATAGCCAAACTGTCATATTTAATATTAGCTTAAAAGCCGCACTCATTGTGGGCTTTTAACCTAGCTCCTGCGGAGGGCTAATTGAGCCTGCGGTCCAAAACTAAGAAGAGAAATAATAAGCATTAATTGGTATCCTACCATCTCAGATTTATATCACATTTACATCATTGTGACATCAGGAGATCACAGTTTTACCATTTGGTGTGGTTATGAAGATATTGTGGCCATTTCCAACTCTAGAACAACCAATATAGGACTGACCATGGGAAAAGCACTGCTTCATGAGGTGAAGTCCAACAATTTTCAGTGATTGTCCTTGACTCTTCATAATTGACATTGTAAAACTAACTCTTACTGGAAATTGAAGTCTCTTGAATTTATAAGGTATGTCTACTGGAATCAGTGGAATTCTTGGAATAAACACATTTTCTCCTTTTCCTTGTTCACTGAGGATTATTGCTTCCAAAATATGTGGATGCACTTGCCTGACAATCAGTCTTGTTCCATTGCACAGTTTTGGGGGGATCCAAATTTTCTCAGAAGCATGATCGGAACTCCTTTCTTCAATGCCAGTTTGTGAGAAGGCATTTCAGGAGGATCCAAAGAGTTAAGAAGCCCAGTAGTTATTATTATAGAAGGTATATATATATATATATATATATATATATATATATATATATATATTATGCCTTTGTTTCTGTGTTTATCCCCCACCACCGCTTGATAACTGGTGTTGGTGTGTTTGCATTCACGTAACTTAGCGGTTCAGTAAAAGTGGCCCATAAAACAAGTATGAGGTATAAAAAAGAAAGAATGGGTATCGATATGCTCGATTAAGGTTCTTCAGGGCGGCACCCTAGCGTGGCTGCAGTCTGATGACTGAAAAAGATTAAATAACCACTAAATTCCTTAGTAAAACCTTAAGTTAAGGGAGGTAACTCTTGTTCACCTATCTCAGTAATACTATGACTTTCAAACCTCTCACGGTCGCTTTACCTGCTAGAAATAATAACTCAAATGCCTTTAAATCAGATTCTGATGCTGGATATTCAAGAAACAAATGAAGGATAGACTTTCAATCCTGGGGACATCCTGATTCCAAAAAGGTATAATATGTCTATGTAGATCAAAGAGAGCGAGGCTGGCAGATATTTGAAGAGCGAGTGAAAGGGGATAAACGGTAAGATAAGAAGAAATATATCATACAAAGAAGTAATATGTCGAACGGAATATAGGCGTGAAAACAGCAGAAAGATTGGGTATTTTACCATTATATGACGGGAAAAGTTGTCAGCAGACAACCACGGGACTCTAAAAAACGGGAGTTACAGATGAAACGTCGACAGAAGGACAAACTGATAGTTAAATATATTGAGAGACAAAAATAACAGATCCTAACAATGACCCACAAGAAAACAAAGATTGTCAGAGACAGAAACTAGAGTGAAGACATACGATGGTAAAGACAGACAGACAAACAGACAGACAGACAGACAGACAGACAGACAGACAGAAAGACAAAAAATTGAATTATAGAGAGGGAGACAGGTCATAAATATGTAACCAGAAAGGATATTACTAATTAGGAGATAACAATTAGAATCCATTAATAGAATTGTGAAAATATGTAAAGCATTCCAGAACTTTAGGTTTTAGTATGTACACGTAGACACATACAGACATACAAGTATGTTTATATCTACATACACGTACACTTCAAATAATATTCACATACGCAATCACATGCCTACATACATGCCTACATATACAATCTATCTATCTATCTATCTATCTATCTTTCTATCTATCTATCTATCTATCTATCTATCTATCTATCTATCTATCTATCTATCTATCTATCTATCTCCCTCTCTCTATCTCTCTCTCTCTCTCTCTCTCTCTCTCT
>NC_068981.1:74064505-74065357 GCF_001194135.2 Octopus bimaculoides | reverse complement strand
TATATATATATATATATATATATGAACATGCTTACGTATATACATATAGTAAAAATTTTCGAAAGTTCAACATATAACATTATCGGTTTTTTTTTTATCCGAATACCAGCGGAGTTTTGTTTCCTTTTGTCACAAACCATATGGAAGAAAAATTAAATAATTACAATTAAAAAGATACATACATAGAGGCATCAAAACATATACACTTACATACGTACATATATATATGCATATATATATATACATATAGAGGCATACATACATGCATGCATACATACATACACACACACACACATACATACGTACAAACATACATACATACATACATACATACATGCATACATACATATAACTATAAAACTGATGTTGCTTAAATTCCAACGAAAGGTCTTATTCCTGGGATGGAGACAGACGTATCTTTTTTTATTTTTATTTTAGAAAGAAATTTTTAAAAAAAAACCAAAGATTATAACATATAGACAGACAGTTAGACAGACAATGGAAAAAAATAACCAAGTTAAAATTGTAGCAATAAAAATAAATGCAAAGAATATTTTCGCGTGTCAACCGTGGTCATCCTGAAAAGCATTTTGAAATCCAATTCTGTTTGTTGTGTAACGAAATAGTATTTCTCTCTGCCAGACATTAAGCCTACAAGAAGTTCCCACCCTAATCTGGCTGACTGGCTTGTCGCATGTGTCTGCGCGCGTGTGTGTGTGTGTGTGTGTGCAAATGCTTGTAGGATTGCGCGTATATATGTGTATATATGTCAGTTTGTCTGAGCCCTGACTGTTTGCAAACAGCTCTAAGATATTTGATATATTTACTTTGTGTCGCCATTATATATATATA
>NC_068981.1:74060857-74063852 GCF_001194135.2 Octopus bimaculoides | reverse complement strand
TATATATAATAAATCCCCAAAAAGAAGAAGCACGAAAAGAAACAACAACGTGAGTATGTGGTACATGTAAAGTATTAGCAGACGCTAAGGGAAGGAAAGAAAGATGGTTTAACGTTTCGAGCAACGCTCTTCTTCAGAAACAGAGGGAAGTCCAATAGAAAGGAAGGTGGAGGGAGAAAATCGGCAACGATTCACATGGGATACATATGGTTATGATTAAATAGTTTGATAGTTTGTTGCTGCCGAGTTTCTATGACTGTATGTATTGTACATTTTGTGTGTGTGTGACAACTGGTTAAGAACTGAATATGACTTATCTTAATAAAATCAAAAGTACCAAGACAAAAATTCAAAAGCAAAAGGCAATATGAACAACAGGAAAAAATACTGATTTATCATTCAAGATATATTTTAGGGGTAGCCCAATTTTCTCACGGTTTCTAAAAAACAAGACAGATAATAGGATCTATGGTGATGTGCAGTGTTTGGTTCTTACAAGAGAGGCGTGGTTTTTTTTTCCTGATCACTTAAGTTGTTAGTGGATTACAGTTGTATAAACCGTCGTCTCGCTATAATCCGCCGCTGGTTTTTGTAAAGTTTCTGACGCTTAATAATTTTGATTATGCATAAATATTGAGTGAATCCTAAATGTATAGAAAAGAAGTGGTTCTGAGTCAACGAAGGGCTTGCTCAGGACGACTGATCTCTTTTAAGGACTTTATGTATACGTAATCTATCAAAGTTGTAAATGAACATGGGAAGCCCATTCTACCTTGTAATATATAATCATGAGAGAACTTAATACAGCAAGCTATTTTAACGTCCATCGATTTTGAAGTTGACACTACTGTTTAAAGTGAGAAATTATTCCAACATGCGTTGCCAAAGTGGAAGTTTGATAACCGTCAGATATTTTAGCGACAATAGATATTTAATTCTTATTTCATTCCTATGTCGTTCATCAGAAAATTATTTTTTACTGACGACCAGGACTCGGATTGGACTTACCAATTCCTTGTTACTGACGTGACGGAAATTGCGATTATTCAAGAAAAAAAGCTGAACCAAAGAATGGGCTACTTTGTGGTTAAATTAATTATGCTTTTTATAAAATAAACGATACACATAACTTTCTAGATCCAACCTTCATTAAAAAAAAAAACTGATGGCAGGATGTGGCCCACAATCAATTCGGCGGTTAGATCAATTTTCTGTCGATTCAACAATCATCTAAAATAACCACAGGCAGCAGGACGAGCCAACGAAGGAGTTTGCAGGAGCGGGTGTGTGGAAAGAAGCTTGCTTACCAGCCACATAGCTCCGGGTTCAGTCCCACTGCGTGGCACCTTGGGTAAGTGTCTTCTAGTATAGCTTCGGGCCGACCAAAGCCTTGTGAGCAGATTTGGTAGACGGAAACTGAAAGAAGCCAAAAGAAACTGAAAGAAGGCGGTGAGCTGGCAGAAACGTTAGCACGCCGGGCGAAAAGCATAGCGGTATTTCGTCTGCCGTTACGTTCTGAGTTCAAATTCCGCCGATGTCGACTTTGCCTTTCATTCTTTCGGGATCGATAAATTAAGTACCAGTTACGCACTGGGGTCGATGTAATCGACTTAATCCGTTTGTCTGCCCTTGTCTGTCCCGTCTATGTTTAGCCCCTTGTGGGCAATAAAGAAATAGGAAACTGAAAGAAGCCCGTCGTATATATATATATATATATATATATATATATATGTGTGTGTGTGTGTGTGTGTGTGTATGTATGTATGTATGTATGTATGTGTGTGTGCGTGTGTGTGTGTGTGTGTATTCATGTATGTATGAATGTCAGTGTGTTTTTATTAATCAGCAGAAGTTAACGAGTGATTTAAGGGCCGAGACTTTCGTTCTAATACGTGAATCTCTCGGCCCTTGTGTCAATCTGTAATGGCAGCCGATTAATATATATATGTGCGTGTGTTTGTGTGTGTATTATATTTTGTGTGTGTGTGTATGTGTTCTATCTAATAAAAGTATGAACCAAATCTCTGTAAATTTATATCCTACAGTAACAAACAAAAAACTGAGACATTTTAGGTAATGTAGTCCTTATATGCTATATTAGAACAAATGACTGGGCGGGGGTCATGTTTAAAACGCCTATGATAATTGCTCCTCTTGGTCATAGTTGATTTTTAGACTAAACAATAATAACAACCTCAGGAAAGAGAATCAGAACGAAGATATATTTAAAATAAATCGCCGTCAGTAATAAATTGCTGAGATGTAAGGTCAAGCTTCGTTGAAAACAAGCACAATTTATAGAAATTACTCCAGTAGATTATTCCAGGTCACACGTATCTACGTGATTATTTATAACTAGAACATTTTGTAATTCTATCATCTCATTTTCCTTTTCTTTTCATTTATTACGTTCAAGTTTCTTCTTATATTCTTGAAATCAGTTTCCTGAAACAAGAAACGTCCTCGTTTCGAAACACATATACAAGTAGGTATATATTTGTATACACATGCAGCAAACTTTACCAGAATATCTCACCAAATTGTATTGTAGGTTAATATATTGAAATGAGAAAAATATTGTGGAATATAATTGTTATTTGTGATAATACATCTTTTTATGGCAATTTGCTCTATCTTAAGTAACTGGCCATTTATTTCAAGTGTGCGATACTACCTTTTGCTTTGCAGGAATCATTGGTAAAGGGTCTTATTAAGAACAGGAAAAACTCTCTTATTTCTTTCCCACCCGTTCTTTTATAGCCTGGAAACAATAAAACAATTTTGAATTATTATATACTTTGGCCTCTAATTTGAATGCAATTTTCTTCTCTCAAAACGTCTTCTTTCATTGTCTGTTTTCTACTCTTTTGCCATCTATCAAAAATGCTACACCCATTTTTGAGTGAACATGAATTTATTTCTATACGTGTATATACAAACTTACACACATACACACACACACACACACACACACACACACACACACACACACACA
>NC_068981.1:74052906-74060670 GCF_001194135.2 Octopus bimaculoides | reverse complement strand
ATATATATATATATATATATACGCACGCAAGTACACATGAATTTAGAAGAACACGTAGAGAAAAGTATCTGAGTAGTCGAATACATAGACAACAATATATCTAGGTCTATATGTGACTCTACTCTATACATATGTCCAAAATAACTTGGAGCGAGTCAAAGTGTCGATGGTTTATATTCTGTCACAGGTAACGTTAAGTGTTTCTAAACATTCTTCACTGTTTATTTGCAAATGTCTACAATTTACATTCTGTAATGAACTAATTTAAATTTCAGAATGATCTTCTCTGCCATTTCTTATTTCTTTACTGCCCGCAAGGGGCTACACACAGTGGGGACAAACAAGGACAGACAAACGGATTAAGTCGATTATATCGACCCCAGTGCGTAACTGCTATTTATTTAATCGACCCCGAAAGGATGAAAGGCAAAGTCGACCTCGGCAGAATTCGAACTCAGAACGTAGCGGCAGACGAATTACCGCTAAGCATTTCGCACATCGCGTTAATTTTTCTGCCATCTCGCCGCCTTTTCTGACCAAAATTGACCATTAGACAGATATTTTCCCCTTAGTATGTGTCTAATTTTCATTTTGTAAAAATGTTAGTTAATTACATATGCTAACACCAACATAACTATCTCCAAGTCTTTCAAAATCGGAAAGACCTACTGGATAATTATTGGGTCATCCAGTAAATAATGCGGTTTTTTTTCAATTGCATGAGCCAAAAGTCAAAAGGGAACGGGATAAACTACCTGCATCAACTTGATATAAAAGCAGGTAGTAATTTTACCTTGTCCTTATTCTTAGTACAAGTTGCGAAGAGTGCAGTTGGATTTTAACAGTTATTTTTTCAAAGATATAATGAAAATGACAAAGGAACATATTGGGCATGTTTTGCTTTATGAGTTCAATAAAAGCAGCAACGCAACGGAAAGTGAGAAGAATATTAATGCAGTGTAGGGGGACCAGACAATAAGCGTAAGCCAGTATGAACGGTGGTTCCTGAAATTCCGAACTGGAAACTACAACCTAGAAGACGATCCTCGTCCTGGAAGATCTGTAGAACTCGACGAGGACGTCCTGCAAACGCTGATGGAACATTCCAAAGGCTGGAGCAGTTTGAATGGGAAACGATGCCCAACGCACCATATTCGCTGGACATTGCCCCATGTGATTATCATTTATTCCGTAGTCTTCAAAATCATTTGGACGGAAAAAATATGAATTCTGTAGACGAGGTCTGAACAATACTGGAGAAGTATTTTTCTTCACGGACAAGTGAATTTTGGAAGTGAGGCCTTGCGAGTCTACCAGATAGATGGAAGAGCATTGTAGAAAATAAAAGCGAGTATATTTTATATTAAAAAAGAACTTTGCTTATCATAATTTTGAAAAATAAAAGAAGTATAAAAAAATTGCATTATTTATGAGATGACCCAATATATATATATTGTTTGAAAAATCGTAATAGTTACGGCTGGAGCAACTATGATCATAAATCTGTTCAATGAGAGAGGAAAATAGAAGCAATAATAATGTACGGTGACGAAAATAATAATCTATTACTGTAGTCATTGGGGAAACTGAATATTATGTAAATTCTGCTATCTGCATATCGATATTTTGCTCTATGTTTTGCTATTAATACACTTGTATGGTCAATTATCAGATTTTCACTCAGAAATCTATAGAATTTAGATAAATCAAAAGAAATTTTTTTTTTATCTGATATTCCGTTTTATTATGTAATAAAATCTGTTATGATCACTTCGTGCTAAAGACAGGTATGATGCTACGGAGTAGATAGACTAAGTGATCGCCCGGCTCCTAAGTTCGGAAGCACCATGAATAATTTAAACGAATTTTCTCTGTCTAATTGGAAGCACGAAAACCTAATAGCAAAAAGATCGGATTAGGCTACTCCCGAAACACTAGCTGGAGAATATGAGTGGCTGAGGACTGAATCGAGAAGCTTCTGTGCGGTGCTCGCACCTTTCACATGATTTCGCGTGAAACAGTTCTAATTTTGCCCAGTGACAGATTTACATAGTCATATTCAGGATCATAAGATCATACATTTCTTGCTCGAAAATTATAATAATTATAGTTTCTTTATTGCATTTTATAGCCACTGTAAAGAGGGTGGTGACTGGAAGAATCTATAGAAAAATTAGAGAAAGAAGACCTCATTGTAGGGTTAGTCTACATCACTGAATACTCTAATACCGAGCCTTGTTGTAGATGCATGTTTACCTGTTGAGAGATAAAATAAAGTCATTAAGTATATAAGGTTAGTGTTTGCATATAAATTCGCAAAATACATTAATGATCTGAAGCTGCTCAGCGGTTTCCCGGCTTAATGTTTGTGGTTGATGAAAAGATTTATAATTTGCCGTTTACTTTTATCCATTTATAATCTTATTCTGCTTGCCATGACGTGTGTTTGAGTGTGACACTTTGAAACAAGTATAGCTACATGAAGAAATCAGGAATGTAATCGAAATTTTCAATATAATTCTAATTTTGGCTCAAGGCCAGGAATTTTGGTGGGAGTTGGAAGACTATTACATCACCCCAACCCCGATGTAATAGGGTTAGGGTAGAAATGCAAAGTTGACCTCGATAATATTTGAACTCAGAACGTAAAGTACGAACAAAAATCTTAGTAAGCATTTTGTTCAACGCGTTAAATGTTCTGCCACTTTCAGCCATCATAACAATAGAACGAAACAGAAGGTATCTATTGAAATCTTTAATATAAGTAAAAAAAATAGTTCAAGGGTTATCTAACAACAACCTTACATATGGAACAAAATCGGAGTCATAATCATTTTTTAACATAATGAAACAAGCTCGAATGTTACGCTTTCTACAATCTGAACTGTCGAATGACATCGAAGTCTATCAAAATCTTTTACATTCAATGTTATGAATATCTATAAATTCATGTACCAAAACAAAACTAAAACTCTTTGTAGAATATGGAATCTCTCTAGGACCAGCTGGTCATTGGTAATGCTAGTTTATTGGTGGGTGTATTATATGTTGTGCTCTATTTGATTTTGATTTTTAGATAGTCTGTAATTCTATTCTATAAAGCCTGGGAACATTTGATTCATGTAACACACTCTGTGTGTTGTTTATTTTTCCTGGATGTAATATAAGATGTATGTATATGTTGAATATATTTCTTTATTGCCTTACAGTTTGCTCAACAAAATTAGTTTCATGTTTGTAATTGAGAGTTTATGTTCATTTTAATTTAATTTTGAAGTGTTACATTTGTACAGAAGAATCTAATATCTCTTTTCAGTATCTTTTCTCTGTATTTCGGCTTTTTATTTTTATTTGTATCACTCTTTTCTCTCTCTCTCTCTCTCTCTCTCTCTCTCTCTCTCTCTCTCTCTCTCTCTCTCTCTCTCTCTCTCTCTCTCTCTCTCTCCCTCTTGCCCTCCGCAAATTTATCTCTTTCTGTCTTTCGTTCACTTCACTTTTTTTTCTTCTTAATCCATTTTTATGTTTCTTTGCCTCTCCTTCTCGCCTACAGTTGTGTGAGTACGTGCCCGCATGTACATGCACATACATACATACATATGTATGTGTATATGTGTGTGTGTGTGTGTGCGTGCAAGTATTTATATATATGTATGTGTATACATGTGTATGAAAATGTGTGCGACCTTGTTTTAACAAGAGCCCACACGTTCAAAGTGGTTTGAAGTCACACTGGATCTATGAGATGGTAACTCAAGTTATTAGAAAAAGCATATTTGACAACAAGACTAATTCGTTTAAATTTCATTTAGCAAACTACACAAACATGTAAGCACACACATACACAAGTACGACAACCAAAATCGTGTGAAAATTGAACGATTTATTTCTTCCCTTCTATGGTTCGAGCACTCAACATAATGTCTGAAGTCCTTTTATAATCTGAGTTCAAATCTTGGTTGTATGTCGTATACTGGACAAAATGCTTAGCGACACGTCGCCCGTCTTTACGTTCTCAGTTCAAGCTCCGTCGAGGCCGATTTTGCCTTTTATCCTTACTGGATCGATGAAATAAGTACCAGTTAAGCACTAGGATCGATGTAATCAACAATCCCCCTCCTACCAAATTTTAGGTCTTGTGCCTACAGTAGAATGGTTATTTTTATCATAAAGGCGGCGAGCTGGCAGAATCGTTGGCATGCCAGACAAAATGCTTAGCCGTATTTTATCTGTCTTTAAGTTCTGAGTTCAAATTCCGGCGAGGTTAACTTGACATTTCATCCTCTCAGGGTCAATAAAATAAGTACCAGTTGAACACTGGGATCAATGTAATCCACTTACCCTCTCACCCGAACTTGCTGGCCTTGTGCCAACATTTGAAACCATTCTTATTATTTGATAAGTGAAAGAAACAGTTGTCAGGAACTGGACAGTCCTTCAAAATGTGTGGTTTTTGCTGTTTTATTATTTTCTTTCTGACTTGTCTAGAATGTCATACGATTTTAAAAAGACAATTATGACATATTGTGACACATATCTGTATGACAAAGCGTTAGGCGTGTATGGAAGTTGAACTTTTCTGAATCGAGAATCGAAACAGTGATTCGCCACTAATAATTTCTGCTTATGATGCGGGTACAACAGAATTGGTAAACGTCTCACAAGGTACCTTGTCGCGTTTATTTATGTCCCTTTGCGATCTGAGTTCAAAATTCACCGACGTAGACTTTGTCTTGCCGGCGTAAATGAATTGGAGTCCCAAGCAGGTACAGGGCTCGACGTCGTTGACTGTTCCCATCTCACAAACATTTTTGCCTTATTTTACAAGAATAAAGAAAAGCCAGGGATGAGCAGAAACGGTATGTCATCGAACTAAATGCTGTTTCATATTTAATCTCCTGCTCCTGCGTTCTGAATTCAGATTTCTTCAGTATCTACCTTGCCTCTCGTCAATCCTGGGTCGATAAAATAAATACACATTCGAGCGTGTCGACTCGGTACGAGGTGACTTTCTCCTACAAATCAATGAGTTTGTGTCAAACGTAAGAAATATTATGCCAGTGCAAAAGCGAAAGAATTTTAAATGCATTTGAGTGTTTAATCACGTTCTGAGTTCAAATCTAGGTAAGCTTGATTTTGTTTCTCTTCGGGGGTTGACTAAATAAATACATGTTTTTCGTTTCTTTTTTATACAGTTGATTCAAGACGTTATATTCTCCATAAAAATGAATGATTTTTTTTTGTTCCATGCCAAAGATCATTATCAAATTGGTGTTAAGGTGGAGGAAAAACAGAAGCTGTTGAGTGATGTTCTCAATGTTATTTAGTATTTCATTTCAACCTTCGCAGTTCTGTGCTGAAATATCGCCGGTGTTAACTTTGTCTTTTATTCCCAAAAGAGCCTTTAAAAGAAAAACCAATAGATTTACAGTCGTCGACATAGTTGGATGTCTCTCCTTTGAAAATGCGTGACATTCTTACTCTTGTGAAAAGCTCTTAGCACACTGATGCCAAACAAAGTGCGAAAATGTCTACTGCAAATTACTGGAGATAATAACGTCAGTTGCTTTCACTGTAGTCAGGGTTACACATCTTTTAAAAAGCAAGAACATAAGATCTTAATAACAACAAAAAACAATAATTATAACAGTAATGAAAACAAGAAAACAAAAAAAAAATAGCAATATATATTATCAATATTCTTTTCTACTCTAAGCACAAGGCTCGAAATTTGGGGGAGGGGCCAGTCGATTAGATCGACCCCAGAACGCAACTGGTACTAAATTTATCGACCCCGAAAGGATGAAAGGCAAAGTCGACCTCGGTGGAATTTGAACTCAGAACGTAGCGGCAGACGAAATACCGATTTCTTTATTGCCCACCAGGGGCCAACATAGAAGGTACGTACACAATATCGGGGAACTAAAATTATAAAAAGGAGGCATAAAGAAAGAAGCAAAATTAAAAGAAACAAATGAATCATGAAAAAGATGATATAATGAGTCGGAATGCCCACTCGATCCCCGAAGTCGAGTCGTTACATTGAAACCGTGTTGCCGTTCAATCATACTTATCTAAAATCCAGCAGTTCAATACCGTAGTCATTTTTTAGTTCGGTATAACAAGTCTGTTTTGGCAATTGCTCTCTATTATCCCCGATCACCTTCCACAATTCAATACCTTTATCATACTTTTTTTACTATCTCCGTTTGTGCCTTATTTCACAATTGGCATATCATAGTATCACCATCTTCACCCCAGAATTCCATTTCAACCACATCCGGTTTACAACGTCATCCTCCGCGTTCGCATACAAAACGAAAGCAAAACAAACAGGGGGAGAGGGAACCATATCTACATCATGTGTGCTTGCATTTCTTTTCTGTTTTATTGATGGAAGGGAATGGGTAGGTTTGGTGTCTGTATGGGGAGGGTGTGGTGAAAAGGGAGAGGGTGGGTACTGGGTGGGTTGGGGTTCACAAGTACTTTCTTTTTCTTTTTTTTTTTCATTTCCCGGCTATTTCCCATTCCCTATCTTCTTATACTGGAGTTTCTCTTTCTACTTCTTGTATCCTCTCCTGTGATGGTGGCTGTCGTTCTTCTACCATTTTGGGTGGTGGAGGGCAGTTCACTCTTATGTGGCCTTTCTGGCCACATTTCAAACAGCGAGGAATCCTGACCTCCACCCACACTTTCAGGATCAAATCCCCAATCCTCAGGTTCTCGGGAAGCACTTCGAGGACCTCCACCTCAGCTTGGACGGTAATTTCGATGATTTGTCCCTTCCATGTTGCTTCTTCCATCACTTCTGCTTGAATTACCTTCACCTCTTTTTCTCTTTCAATCAAGAGTCACCACCACCCAAGCCGCATCGATTTCAGGGGGAATCCCTTCCACTTTGATTTTGGCAATCCTCTTGCCCATGTAAGACAGCAAGAGGACTAGCTTTTCCGTTTTTAACACTTTGGCAGTGTGGGCTATCGCTCTTTCCTCTGTTTTATAATGAACGATAAAAGTCCCGAACTTGCTTCCTCTGGCCAGGTAGGTAATATCTGGCCAGACTGTCATCAGTGCCTTGTCTATCTCTTTCTCCTCCATGTGGTCGACTCTCATTTTCTCAACTGAGTAAACTTTGTAAGTTACCATCTTCTTTTGGATTTCCTCCATCCTTGTCTGCGGTGGGGACAACCTCACGTCGTTCCCCACCTTTACGGCCTTTCGACTGTCTCTTTCCATATTTGCCAGGTTTATTTTCTTCCTTCTCATCTCGGTTGTCTCTGCAAAACTTTTCTTTTCCAGACATGCTTCCAACATCTTTACTGCCTTAACCAGTTCTTCCTCCGTAGAGGACAACTCAGTTTCGCTTCGGTCCGAATATACACGACTTCCACCTGCCATCTCTCAGTACTACCGAGAGACGGCACAACAACTCTAAAACCGACCAATAATACACAATATAGCCAAACAAACAAGCTCGTACAACTTCACAGAGACGGGATACTGCTAAGCAGTTCGTTCGGCGTGCTAATGTTACTTCCAGCTAACCGCTTTGCAGCATATTAATAACGTGAAGGCGCATAGCTCAGTGTTTAGAGTGCCGGACTTATAATCATGAGATAGTGAGTTCGACTCCCGGACCGGGCTGTGTATTGTGTTCTTGAGCAAGACAATTTATTTCACGTTGCTCCAGTTTACTTCGCTGTAAAAATGAGTCATGACGTCACTGGTGCAAAGCTGTATTAGCCTTTGCTTTTTTTTTACCTTGGA
>NC_068981.1:74048756-74051256 GCF_001194135.2 Octopus bimaculoides | reverse complement strand
CCTGTACTGGCAATATCGATTTCATGAAGAGAGTGTGCAAATGAACAGCGCAAATGCTTGATCACTATTAAATCATCTGTGCAGATTGTTCAGCAAAAAGTTGAGGAATTTTCATCTGTCATTCCCAACTGGAAATTCCGCTATGCATGCTTGCATGTATGTATGTACGTACGTATGTATGTATGTATGTATGTATGTACGTACGTGATGTAATCAATAAGTATCCGGACTGTTGCTATAGTAACAAGGCTAGAAGCACAGAGAGTAAAGCCACCTGCCATAGATAGACCTTAATCTCTGCTGTGCATACGCACTAAGTTTTAACGTTCTAGCTCACTTAGCTGTTTACAGCAGTGCTTGGAAGGAAGGTGTGTACCGTGTGATCGTTGCATTGAGCATGACAGAGAAAGTTCAGCAGAGAATATGCATCAAATTTTGCCAAAAGCTTGGTAATACCTGCTCAGAGGCTTACGTAAAGTTTCAAAAAGTTTTCATCGTTCTCCACACAATCAAGGAGATCTTGCGCAACTGAAACCCAAGTGTCTTCTTGATCAGCTGAAAACTGTTTTGGCACAAACTTGTCAGACACGCGTCTCATATCCAAATCTTCAGTGATAATGGACTGAACTGAACCGTAACTAATCCGCATATCCTCTGATAACTCACGAATGGTGATTCGACGATTTCCCCTCTTAGCTGCACGCATATCTACGATGTTTTTCTCAGTTCTGCTGGTTGCGGGACTCCGAGAACATTCGTCAATATCGACATTTTTCGGCCAACTTTGAAACGCGCCTTAACTGTACACACACGCACACACACACACACACACATAGAGAACAGATTCTCTGTCAGATATGTTATAACAAAAACACGACTACTTTACAATTAAATCCATTTTTAATGGTGTTTTTTTTTTCTTTCGTATATCCATATCAAACACTTGTATTTTGTGAGAAAAAATAAAGTTCCTAAAATAATTTTATTCAACGTTTCCAGACTCAGTTGGATAGGAATTGGGTTTTGCATTCTCTGCTGTTTCTTTTATTGTAGGTACTTTTATCTGGCGCGCGTAAGGTAAAGCATGGTATTGTAATCACTCGTCTCTGTCTGTGTGTTTGCAAAATTACTGGAAAACGGCTGAACGGATTTTTACCACATTTGGCAGAAATACTCATGGGGTGAGTGGCTCGAAATGATGTACACTTGATTAGATTATCTTTAAAAAAGAATTTTTAAGAATCAAATTTACAAATTTCCTGATATGCAAGTGGTCATATTATTTTGTTCACTTCCTTTTACATATGAATCGACCCTCGTCTGCGCGTGTATAGATCATGGTATACCTATGCAGGTTGACATGTGCACGTACATACATGCATACAAACATACACATGCATACAAACATGCATACATACATACATACATACATACATATATATACATACATACATACATACATATATGACGTTGTGTGTGTGTACAGTGATGGATTTGAGGGTTTCATTTATTTATGAGTTGATTTCTTAATTTCACCTTTAACAGAAATACTAAAAAAAATATTAATTCAGTTCAATTAAAGAGCATGGGTAAGTAACACATTGTAAGTCACCCTATAATTTGCGATACAAATTATTTGCGCGCACGGTATGCATCGCCCCTCCGATGCCTTGTTTTTTTCCTTGTTTATGTAATCTGTATCCCAAGAATTTGACCGTTAAACATCCATGTCATCAGCACATCAGTTACGTGCTTATTCCTTTTTGACTTGTGTATGTTGTCATTGTACTTGTATGTTGTCATTGTAGTGTGTTGTGATATGAGTATTGCTTCCATAATTAATCATCTATTTTTCTTTGAAATTCTATAGATTATGAATTTGCTAATCTTTTTTCCGATCTAGCTTTATTTTATGGTGTTTGATGTTGTGTGGTGCAATTCTTATTGTAAGTGCATGATAAGGTAACGAGAGAATGTAGTGGTGGTATGGCCAATGTAACAGTTAGAATCGGAAGTTTATAGCTTTTACATCTGCAGTCGAATTTGGTTAAAAGCAACAACAAAAGAATCTGGTATTTATTTATTTGATACCCATACGCTGAAAGACAAAGCTGCTTTGAGCTGAGAATGCAAAGAAACGTAGCCATGGATTTTGCCTGATATTACTATACAATTATCTGATGCTCTCTTTCTCATTATAACGGAGAGTAATCGTAGTAGCTTCAACATGTATGATTATAGGAAAAACTACAAATGTCCACAATTTCAATCCTAGGCCTTTTATTACCCTGCGCGCAAGCGAAAGCAGGGTATTGTAATCACTCGTCTTTGTCTGTGTGTTTACAAAATTACTGGAAAACGGTTGAACGGATTTTCAATAAATTTGGCAGAAATACTCATTTGGGTGAGTGGCTCGAAATGATGAACATTTAGTTTGATTATCTTCATTGTAAACCACACTATAATTTGCCAAAAAAAAATTATCTGCACGTAGGGTCTG
>NC_068981.1:74042762-74048746 GCF_001194135.2 Octopus bimaculoides | reverse complement strand
CATTATTATTATTACTATTATTATTATTATTATTATTATCATCATCATCATCATCATCATCATCATCATCATCATCATCATCATCATCAAGGCGGCATGCTGGCAGAATTGTTAGCACGCAGGACGAAATGCTTTGCGGTATTTCGCCCGTCGCTACGTTCTGGAGGTCAAATTCCGCCGAGGTCGACTTTGCCTTTCATCCTTTCGGGGTCGATAAATTAAGCACCACTGGGGTCGATGTAATCGACTAATCCCCTCCACCAAATTTTCAGTTCTTGTGCCTTTAGTAGAAAGGACTACTACTACTACTACTACTACTACTACTACTACTACTACTACTATCATCATAATCGTCATCGTCAACATCATCATTATCATTATTAGGGTTATTATTGCTATTTGTATTATTGTGTTTTATTATTTTTTTACAAACATTTATTTTTGTCATGTCGCAGTGGTCCACAGTAAGTTTCCCACGAACTTTATTTTGATGATTGAAACTCAAAACAGTCTCACTATGTCAGGGCAGTCGTCCTTACGGTTACTGCACACACACACACACACACACACAAACAAAGACACACAAACACACACACACACATACACACAAACACACACACACACGCACACACACAGACACGCACGCACGCACACACAAATTTATTTATGCACGTATATTTATTCAAACATATATTCATATACATAAACATCTGTATGTATACACACACACACAGGCACACACATACACATATATACGCGCTCGCGCACTCATGTATTTAAATAAATATAGACGTGTATGTATGTGTGTATTCATTAACTATAAAATATAAGAACAAAAATAGCTAACGTTTTATCTATCTTCCTATATAGATACATGCACAGACACATACATACATATATATATACACACACACATATATTTATAAATATAAATATATATCTATATTTATATATATTATATACATATAATATATAAATATATATATATATTAATATATAGCTCAGTTGGGAGAGCGTTAGACTGAAGATCTAAAGGTCCCCGGTTCAATCCCGGGTTTCGGCATCCGGAGGCTGCCACGAAACATTTTTACAGGCGCAGGAGTGGCTGTGTGGTAAGTAGCTCGCTTACCAACCACATGGTTCCGGGTTCAGTCCCACTGCGTGACACCTTGGGCAAGTGTCTTCTACTATAGCCTCGGGCCGACCAAAGCCTTGTGAGTGGATTTGGTAGACGGAAACTGAAAGAAGCCCGTCGTATATATGTATATATATATGTCGTGTGTATATGTTGTGTGTCTGTGTTTGTCCCCCCCAACATCGCTTGACAACCGATGCTGGTGTGTTTACGTCCCTGTAACTTAGCGGTTCGGCAAAAGAGATCGATAGAATAAGTACTAGGCTTACAAAGAATAAGTCCTGGGGTCGATTTTCTCGACTAAAGGCGGTGGTCCAGCATGGCCGCAGTCAAATGACTGAAACAAGTAAAAGAGTAAAAGAATATATATATACATACACACTCACACACACGCACACGCACACACACACACGCACACACACACACACATGTATATATATATATATATATATATATCTTTGGTCGAGACATGTAAGTTGATATATCCATACATATAAATTTGACATGGCCGATGCTTTCTTGTATATTTTCTTGTATAAATACATATAAATATATATGTAGATAGATAGATAGATAGATAGATAGATAGATAGATATAACGCGTTTGTATTTGGTTTGTAATATGCCTTATTTGAATTCTTGTGTTGAATCATATTTCATTGTGTGTGTGTGTATGCCTTTATGAATCTATACCTACGAATGCACACACACACACACACGCATACAACACATACACACATATATACATCTATGCGTAATTATTAGCGAGACCCTCCTTAATAAATGTGTGTGTGTGTGTGTGTGTGACGAATGGATAATGCAATCGGTGAGACATGCATGTCATTATGTCATTAGATAAACGCTGTAATGTGTGACATAGTAGATATGATGCACTAAGTTTCCACGACTATATATTGCAATAGGAGTGCATATATATCATTTAGTTTAGGTTTCTGAGCCATTCATATACAAAACCATGCTATTAAAAAGATGAAGATAAGCAAGAAATATTCACGTGTATTCACACAACCACACACGTTTATGGATATATTTATGAATTGCTGTGTGTGTGTATGTGTGTGGGTGCGTATGTGTGTGTGTGATGTGTGTGTATGAGCGATGTGCGTATGTGATGTGCGTGTGTGAGTGACGTACGTGTATGAGTGATGTGCGTTCGTGTGTGTTTGTGTGTGTGTGTGTGTGTGTGTGTGTGTGTGTGTGTGTGTGTGTGTGTGTGTGTGTGTGTGTGTGATGTAAGTGTGTGTGCGTGTGTAAGTGATGTGCGTGTATGACTGATGTGCGTGTGTGTGTGTTTTATTGAGCATTACAGACAGATATATGAATTTAATATAATCATACATACTTGCACGTATATACGAGGTTTCCCGGACTAGCTATGTTAAATAAAAAAAAAACTTATTTACCCAAGTTTTAACATTATTTCCTTCGAAATAGACACCTTGCTCCTCAATACACTGGTCCCAGCGTTCCTGTCACTTTTGGGATCCGGCCTGGGAGTCGTTTTCCGCAAGCGACCGAGGGCCTTCTGCTATTCGCTGTGGATATAGACTACGGTGTTAAAACGGCGACCTTTGAGCTGTATTTTCATCTTCGGGAAGAGATGGAAGTCGGCACGTGCTAAATCTGGCGAATAGAGCGGGTGCGGAAGCGACACCATGTTGTTTTTGGTGAGAAACACACGAGTGAGGAGAGCTTCGTGACAGGGTGCATTGTCGTCGTGAAGAATCCAATTCTTCGTGCTCCTCAGATCCGCTCCCTTTCGTCGAATGTTCTCCATCAAGCGCTTCAAAACGTCACAGTAGAACTCTCTATTGACATTCTGGCCTAGGAGGTCGAATCCTTGATGCACAATACTACATTTCCGGGTGTGACGCTCGTGGGAGGTCTTCCAGACCGCTCGTCGTCTTCCAGCGGCGTTTTTACGCTTTTGAAGCACCCGTACCACTCGAAACTTTGCGTACGACGCATTGCCTCATCACTGTAAGCTTGTCGAAGCATGCTCAATGTCTCTGTAGCAGACTTCTCAAGTTTAACACAAAACATTGACTCTTTGTTCCAAGTTCCTATCCATGACAAAATCGCAGACTACAGCATACATGTGATCACAAAAAACACAAATTTTACAACTTGCAGAGTAAACAGATGTCACTCGGCACACTGACTTATGAAGCTCACTGTTAGCTCTCACTGCGCACACAACCCTGTGTTGCCATCTGTTGGCGCACTACAGAACTAGTCCTGGAACATTTTAATACCACCTCGTAAATGTAATTGTGTACGAAGGAAACCTGTGCGTATGTGTGTGTAAATGTATTGCTTATCCTTCAATATATAAACAGAGACTGTTTGATGATACGATGGGGTGCTGAAAAGTTCTTGGCTTTGGGAGAAAGAAAATACAGGAGTATCAGTTAATCATGATTTTATTTAACAGATTCCCCTCTTAGATTCATACACTTATTGCAGCGGTCCTTCAGTTTTTCTAAACCCTGTAATAAAAGAACACCCCTAAAAGCCAGGACTTTTCGACACCGTTCGTATGTACATTATATATGTGTTTCTATTCAGGTATTTATGCACCCATCTTCCCTCTTTATCTCTCTACCACTTGCTTTAAACTCATACTTATTGCCTCTTTTCGCTTCCCAGAACTGAGTCATTCTTTCTGACAAAAGTAGCATTAATTTTCTAGGTCGTTCAATTTTTCTCAACCGACCAATGATCTGATTGAGTAAACCTATGAATAGTGAACCTATAATGACAACTGGAAATAACTGGAAGTCAAATTTAAGGAAAATTTGTAATGACCATTATTTATGCCTTGTAGATAGATAGATAGATAGATAGATAGATAGATATATAGATACATACATACATACATACATACATGTATATGTATCTGTACACGCACAAACACAAACACACTCACATATATACATACACTCAAACATATGAAGACTGCCTGATCCTGTGAGATGACAGCCGTTTCACAATAATGTCTAATTGTTTTAATTTACTTTCATCCACGCATGCGTGCAGATTAATGTTGTACGTTGGTTTTCATCGATCGTCACAGAACTTTATAAAATACGAAACGTATCAAGAAATGAAACGATAGTAAGACATCTGTACGTCATTGGATTTAAGCGGTAAAAGTCTGTACAACACTATTGCCACTCACTCGGTCGCCTTAGTAGGTTCTATTGACAAGTATTACAAGATGACTGATACGATTTTGACCGCAATATTTCGTCTGAGTAGGATAGTGAGCTGGCAGAATCGTTAGCACGCCGGACGAAATGCTTAGCGGTATTTCGTCTGTTTTTAAGTTCTGAGTTCAAATTCCACCGAGGTCGACTTTACCTTTCCTTTTTTTCGGTCCTCGATAAATTAAGTACCAGTTGCGTACTGGGGTCGATCTAATCGACTGACTCCCTCCCCCAAAACTTAGGGCCTTATGCTTAGAGTAGAAAAGAATATTTCGTCTGAGTAACTTCCTCATAGAAGAAATGCCTATCAAAAACTACGGGAGCTTTCCCTACCCCTCGGAAACCCCTCAAAATAATTTTTGGTGTTTAGCAATCAATATTCTTTTCTCTTTTGGATTCGAAGTCAATTTTTTTCCCCATTAATTTTGGTAAATTATAGTTTCAAAAGAAAAAAAAATGTCTGAAATGAGGTAAAATGAGTAATAACTAATTCCAATAATTTCTTCTCTTTAACTGTATAGGACTTAAATACATCAGGAGGAGAGCCACTCCAGAAAATCGTAAAGAAGCCATAGAAAATATTTTATGTTGAGCATTTAGATTTAGTCGAGTTTCGTTAATTTCATGTCATGTGTTATTTTTTTCATGATCCTGTTACATTTGACCCAGATATTTAAAATTTTTGTGGCATTTCTAATTTTTCTGAAGTTTAAGGATGAATATTAATGTGTATGAGTCTTTTTCCAAATGTAATTCTGGACAATTGTAGAGGCAAATTTACCTTATTTTGTCTTACTCATTTAGCCCACCTAAATTTGTTTCCGTATGCTCAAACAGAACGGAGGTAATTTTTCTGAAATAGTGTTCTGTATAATGTTAGTGCTTTTAATGCAGTTACATAGCCGATATAGTTTCTGTAAAGCAGTAAACATTTGTAAAAAAATTTTTGTCTCAAAGTCAAAAATACAGTAAATATGACTCATTATGCACCACTCACCCCTTACTGAGTTCAAATACTGCCGAAGCCTGCTTGGATGGTAGACTTTATTCCACTTGGCACATTGGATACCTTTAGGGAAGTCTACTCCGTTCGAAGTAATTCGAAACAAGTCTCCGGTTTGAGGACACTTAACTCCTTACCTCGGAAGGGTTTACGAAATTTTCAAAACGTTTACTAACTTATCGTGTGTATAGCTATCTTCATATCCCGTCAATTTGAACCGGTTACTTGACCGGTCATGAAACACGAGTAGCACTCGGAATCCCTGTTCGATCTAAAGAATGGTAGTTTAAAACCATATGAATCATTTCGAAAATCTCAGTAGCAGATGTTTCGATTTTCAGGAAAAAGTGTAATGCAGAAATGCTGCAAGGATTTTTCAGTTGTCCAGGAAAATGGTAGCATCACTCAAGCAAACGTTGCAAAACGCCGTGTTATAAGTCTATGAAGCACGTTTGCAGACAGGCTCAGGAGAGGGATCATCAAAAGCGCGCGCGCGCATTTCCGTTGAAGCAGGGCACAGCACACATTCTTAGGAAACTTTCCGATAACACCTAGTGTGCCTCTGTGTGTGTGTGTGTGTGTGTGTGTGTGTGTGTGTGTGTGTGTGTGTGTGTGT
>NC_068981.1:74040769-74041887 GCF_001194135.2 Octopus bimaculoides | reverse complement strand
CTTAGCGGTTCGGCAAAAAGTGACCCGATAGAATAAGTACTAGGCTTACAAAGAATAAGTCCTGGGGTTGATTTGATTCGACTAAAGGCGGTGCTCCAGCATGGCCGCAGTCAAATGACTGAAACAAGTAAAAGAGTAAAAGAGTATATGTATATTATGTGGCTCATGTGGTTGGTGCATTATAGAAGTTTGTTGTTATTAGATAAATGTTGTAATGTTGTGACATAGTGTCTATAACGTACGAAGTTTCCACGACTATATATTGCAGCACTGCTGCAAATACACCATTTAGTTTAATTTTCTGAGCTATGCATGTACAAAAAGCTATGCTGTTGAAAGAAGTCGGGCGAGCACATATATGTAGACATATGCACGCACACCACGCACATACATACTATTTGTGAGGGCGTGTGTTCGTGTGTGCATGCTTGTGACATCCGTTCTCATATGTAAGCAGCTAGATTATATTTTTGTTTGCGTGTATACATATACACAACATACATGCATACAAGCATACATACATACATACACACATACATGATAAGTGATCATCATGTCAGATGATAGCCGTTTCACATTCAGCATGCTTTTGCTGATTTGCTTTCGTTTTGCATATATGCAGATATCCATTGCCATAGGACTATATAAAACAGGAAACGGATCAAGAGATGAAATGATAGTGAGACATCTGTACATTATTGAATTTATGTGACAAAATCTTGTACTACACTTTCGCCGATCTCCCAGTCGCCATAGCAGGTTTTGGTGACAAACATTGCAAGATGACTGGTCGTATATTGACTGCAAGTTTTACGACGGAGTATCTTTCTCCTAGAAGCGATACCTTCTCCGCAGTTTTGTCAAAAATAACAGGACCCTCTTCTACCTCCGAGAAAACCATTTAGCCCATAGATCGGAACCCGACAAGTACTACTGTTCCAGACTAGAACAGCCCTGGGAGTAATGGTAATTAAGGGGTGATTCCACGCTACCCACAAATCCAGAACTCTCCAACTAGAGCCCTACCACCGGATGCAGTTTATTGTCGTACACAGGATATATATATATATATATATATAACAATATATTATAAATTAACTCCTTTATTATTATTAATA
>NC_068981.1:74030196-74031755 GCF_001194135.2 Octopus bimaculoides | reverse complement strand
GACCGGGCGTTGTGAGTGTTTTTTGAGCGAAAACACCTAAAGCTCCATGAGGTTCCGGTAGTGGGTGGTGACGAACCCTGCTGTACTCTTTCACCACAACTTTCTCTCACTCTATCTTCCTGTTCAGTTGTACCTGTATTTCAAAGGGCCAGCCTTGTCACACTCTGTGTCACGCTGAATCTCCCCCGAGAACTACCTTAAGGGTACACGTGTCTGTGGAGTGCACAGCCACTTGCGCGTTAATTTTACGAGCAGGCTGTTCCGTTGATCGGATCAACTGGAACCTTCGTCGTCGTAACCGACGGAGTGCCAACTATAGACACTAAGCTTTACGTATCCGGTCTTGCAATCGATGATTTGGCCAGCTTCGCTCGGTAAATTTTTCCCTCGAAGATTCCCTCTTCATGTGGACGACCCGGTTATGTCAAATTTAAGCTTCTGAAACCCGTTGTAGATCAGGAAAATCCAAAGCAAACTGCAAGAGTTAGCAAAACAATCCAATGTTCATAAAATACTTTCATAAACTAGAAAAATTGTCAAAAGTAGGTCAGTATGTCCCTCATCCTCTGAATACTTCCCAGCTTAATAAAAAACTTTCCCTCTGCTTGACATTGAAGAGTAGACATGCTACGGAACCTTTCCTCGCTAGAATCATCACAAGTGACGGAAAGTTCGCTTTCTGTAATCATATCCTACAAAAATGACAATGGTTAGCACTAATAAAAAAGGAGAATCCACTTCAAAAAGCAGGCTTGCACTCGAGAAATTTATGTTCTGCGTTCGATTGAATATGGAGAGTGTCATCTCTCATTAAGTGTTTAACCAAAACGAAACAGTGCGGAGAAGTATCGCCGTCAAGTAGATGCAAAGCACAAAAAATTACTGAAAAAGCACCTCCCATTATTAGTCAATTGTAAAGGAGTACTGCTCTTATGCGGTAATACCATATGTATGTACAGGGTGTGATGAATAAATTGTCGTCAAAATACGCAAAAATGAAAATAATACTGACATCTCATTTTAACAGATAAATTTACCAAAATTACATAAAAATATCTTGAAATACTAAAGAGCAAATTTATTCAATAAAATCGCCATTGGCTTCAACCACAGTCTCCAGACGACTTCGAAATTTCCTGGAGCTCTTCTGGACGGTCTTCTTGTTTAAGTTGGTGAATACTGCCATAATCTTTGCTTTCAGTTCATCTTTGGTGGTACTAGGAGTTGTTGGTCTCTCACTCAACTGCATCCCACACAAAATAATCAAGGTTGTTGCAGTCTGGGGAGTTAGATGGCTTGATTTTAGGGGTGATGTTGTCGCAGAAATTGTCTGACACCATGACGGGGTTATGCTTGTGTGGCATGGTGCAGAGCCCTATTGTCAGACATGGAGTCTTCCAGCAGCCACCCTCTTGACCTAAGGCAGCACGACCTCCTCCAGGCACATGATGTAGGCCTCCGTGTTGAGTTTGAGGCCATGTGGGAACATGAATGGAGACATAACATCGCCATCTCTAGTGATCACTCCAAACAGCAAGTTGATTGGATGTTTGATTTTT
>NC_068981.1:74027461-74028983 GCF_001194135.2 Octopus bimaculoides | reverse complement strand
TAATAAATCATTTGGACAAATATGTATAATTCGATTAGTGTGTTTAAATGTTGAGTAGAGCACCAGCTCAGTTTAGCCTACCTGTTGTCATCCGCAGTTGTGCTACACTTCCGTTGGATCTGCATCAGGAACTCCACAGTGGCAGTTAGGGTAAGAGTATTAATTAATAGTAGGGGATAGATTTCGTATTAGACTTTTATTAGGTACAACATATGTTTCGATCCATCAGTCTAGGTCTCTTCATATACGTTGATAAAGAAGTCTCACTAGAGACTTTTTGTGTCGGCTGGCTTCTTATTATATGCTCATCAAGTTCAGGAATGATTAAAGCAAATTATAGTATAGAAACGCCCAAAAATTTCAAATATGTGCATGGAAATCATGTTCCAGTTTAGATAAAATGACCTAATCAGCTTTCGCTGTCAGAACTGCTTAGAGGAAAAAGCAAGTAGAGGGGAAAGAAAGATTAATACTTAGACAAGTAGTTTCATGTTCGTGCACACAGACAGACAGACACACACACACGCGCACACACACACACGAACACACACACACACACACACACACACACACACACACACATATGTCCATCCTTTCAATACTGAGTGTCGGAAGAAAGAGTACTCGATACTTTAAAAATTGATAATATTTGTTATTTTGATCTTGCTACACTGCGTTTCGCCTGTAGGTGTACAGAGTCTTCAAGCAATTTACGACTGAATGAAGTAGCGGAAATTGCATATATGTATATACAGGATTTCTGTCGTGAAAGAGAGATGAGATAAAGCGGAAAGAGGAGAAACAGAAACAGAAGAGAAAGCAACAAAAAGAGAAAAGGAATCCTGCACACACACATACATGGGTGGGTGTGTATATGTGCATGTATATGTGAAAGTCCCATTATTTCTTTCAGCCGTAACGTGCCCTAAGACCCTGTGCACACAATTCACCAACGCAATGGAAGTATTATACTAGTCTTCAACCGGCTCCAGTTAGTTGAAGCAAAACTGGTACATTTTTTTTTAACTACAAGCTTACCACATCCATTGTTCGAGTTAGTTATTCACCTAAGTATACTATGCATACTGGGGGAACTGACGTAAATTAATAGTTTCAGTGTGACACGTACAAACTTAAGAACTGCCATAGATTCCCGCTTCCTAATGTCTGCCTAACAAAGAACACAAAATGGCGTCAGATGCCGCGCGCGCTACTTAGACTTAGCAGCGACGTATCGTGAGGTTGCTGGGCGTGTGGACTGCAAAGAGCAGCCAGTTTATATACGTGTGTTTACTGTAATCGAAAGTATGTAACCTTTAAGGAATGGGACGGCCAAAATACACGTTAGATTACTGAAACAAAGACCATATATACCTATATCTAATGCACAGACACACATACATACTTATATACATACATACATACAGACAGACAGACACACCTATATATAGATACATACATACATACATACATACATACATACATATATATACATATATACATATATATATATATATATATA
>NC_068981.1:74025715-74026691 GCF_001194135.2 Octopus bimaculoides | reverse complement strand
TGTGTGTGTGTGTGTGTGTGTGTGTGTGTGTGTGTGTGTGTGTGTGTGTGTGTGATTGCGTGTGCATGTATTTATACATACATATACACACACATGTTAGAATTAAATAGACACCCCATAAAACATCGATTTTTGCTTATTCTAACTTGTAATGGTTTATAATTTTTATTAATTGACATTTTTATGTTTCATATTCTATATTTGACTATTTAGTCATGCTATGTACAAAAGAAGCCTTGGTACTGTCTAAATTTCAAAGAGGCCATATTGTGGGTCATTCTGAAGGTGGATATAGTCAGCGTAAAATCGCAGAAGACCTTGAGATCCCGTTTACTACAGTTAAGAGAGTGATTGTGCAATCCATCAGAGAGAGGAAGGAGTCCATATCACTTTGTCCAGATCAACCAGGGCCCTCTGACTGGACCCTTCCCTTTGCTAAGAGAAGAGTGGAGGATAATCCTCGCTGCAAGACCTCTGACATAGCAGAGCAAGTTGATGTCAGTCCCATAACAGCTGTCAGGTATCTCCACAAAATTAGTTACCATGGCAGAGCAAGAAGAAGGAAGCCACATCTTACATATTTGTATTGTCTTTTGAAACGTGCGTATGTATTGAATCCTATTTTGTATTAAATCTAATTTTGATTCAACGTCTTTTTCTCCTCCATTTTTCTATAATTGTTTATGATATTTTTATACCTATAATTATTTTTCAACTATATATATATATTGTAGAACATACAGATATAGGGCAGGGAATCAGTAGTTTGGAATCAGTAGTTCTTTGACTGCTATTTCTAAATTTTCAGTATGTTGGAGAAGCAACTCAAGCTAATCCCTATATATTTATGATTATATTGTAGAACAAGTAGAAATATAAATTTTATTTAACGCGTAAATACTGACCAGTATATATATATACAGGATAAAATCCTTTTTTAAAAGCAGAAAAATTTGCCGGCAGAAAAAAAAGAATT
>NC_068981.1:74023709-74025299 GCF_001194135.2 Octopus bimaculoides | reverse complement strand
AGAGAGAGAGAGAGAGAGAGAGAGAGAGAGAGAGAGAGAGAGAGAGAAAGAGAGAGAACGAGAGAGACCACCTACACAAGAAATCAGACGGAGAATCACCGAGACATGTGTTCGTACAGTTTGCTGTTTTGGCATTGTGGAAAGTTTATACCCTGACATTCTCAGATGTATATTCAATGAACTATTGCAATGCTATCTTAAGAACACTCTACTTCCTACATAAAGTAAAAATTGAAAAAAAAATGCAAATATCAGAAACATCAATGACCTTATTATCGCAACACTGCGTTAGGATGCAACACTACCAGAGAGATAAGCTCAGGAACAACAATTGCACAACTTTGCTAGCACGCTTTTTTTGTTGGCAACACTGGAAAGTATTAGAGCACAGTAAAAAACATAGGGAAAATGTAAAATGCACACACTCTCACACTCCATTAAACAATTGTACGTCGGACAGTGTAATGTGATCCCTGACTTGAAAGAAGTCTAATATATCTGGAATAATGAGTCTGTAGATTACGCTTAGTCTTTTGACCGACTATACGACCGATTGGTGTGATACAATCAGAACAAATAAAAAATGTCGTTAACTTCACGAAAACGATCAAAATGGCAAATGACAGATAACGTGTTAGACTTGACGCCACGAGCAATAGTAAATATATGATAATGAGACTGAATGCTAAACTGAATTTTTATATGTATTAGTCGGAGTGGGGTTCACCATTCGACTAATATATGATATAAAATTCCTGATCTCAAAAATATAGAACGGAATTTTTTTGTAATCTTTCTTTTTCAATTATTGAATCAAAGCAATGGAGAGAGCTGAGACAGTGGTGTAGACAAAATTCTTGGCTCTATTTAATTTCGTCTATTTCTTTTAATATTTATTTCACCTATCAACACTCCAGAATTGATAAAATGTAATAATGTAACAGAGAGAAGAGAGAAAGGAGAGAGATTAAAGTGAGAGTGAAATAAAAAGAAAATGACTGAATTTCTCTTTCTCTCTCTCTCTTTCTCTCTCTCTCCTAAATGTCCGATACTGTGTATTTAACATGACTGACATACAAACCCACTGAACTGGTTTAGAAACTTGTCTCAGTGAAACAACAATAAATATAAATATTTGATCTGTTACGTCGTTATCTTATTATTCTCTTTTATCAAACACACCAACTTATTCTCCTTTTACCTTCCTTCTTTACTTTATTTCTTCTTTTTCACAGATAATTAGTAGCAGAAATGTTACTTATATATTCCATCCACATCGATTTTGAATACAATGATTTACAGGTAGTTATAATTATTCACTCGTAAAAGTGTTATTTTAACGAACGTAATATTGGAGATCACATATGTCTGCATACATTAATCTGTTATGCTCAATATAAATATATTTGTATATGCATGTATGTATATGTACATATGTGTTTATCTTTCACCTTAGGCAAGTGTCTTCTGCTATAACCTCGGTCCGACCAAGGCCTTATGAATGGATCTAGTAGGCGGAAAATGAAAGAAGCCCGTCGTGTGTGTGTGTGTGTGTGTGTGTGTGTGTGTGTGTGTGTGTGTGTGTGTGTG